>NC_048926.1:82110119-82145210 GCF_011077185.1 Oxyura jamaicensis | reverse complement strand
TTCTTTTCTTTTCTTTTCTTTTCTTTTCTTTTCTTTTCTTTCTTTCCCTCTTAATAAAATAAAATAAAATCAATTTTTATTAATGGGGGTTACATTCCCCTCTTCCAGTCAGCAGATCTTCACCGGACTGCCACAACTTCTCAACCATGAAGGACGTGGCTTAGCAACTTCATCTGCCAGTACAGGAACTGCAGGTGCATATCATAAGGTTCCATGGACTTGTGGACCTCCAGGTTCCTTAGATGGCCTTCAACCTGATCTTCTCCTACAGTGGGTGGTTCTTCGTTCTCCCAGTCCCTGCTTTTGCCTTCTATGACTTGGGTTTTGTGGCTGGAGCACTTGTTGGTGAAGACTGAGCCAGAAAAGTCATTGAGTACCCCAGCTGTTTCCATATCCTGGGGAACCAGGTCTCCCATTTCTTTCCAGAGAATTCCTGCATTTTCTCTCATCTTCCTTTTATTACTGAATAAATAATACTTACAGAAGCCCTTCTTTTTGCCCTTGATGTCCCTGGCCAGGCTCAATTATATCTAGCTTCTCTCCAGGGTCAACTCACCACAACAGTAAGAGAATGCATGCAATGCCATTTTGTATCTATGTCATGGTAGCATACATTTCAGGATTAGTCATATTTGAGAAACAAAACTCACAGAACTTTCCACAATTCAGCAAATAACTGTAGATAAATAAAAGAAAAAAGTGTAATTGCAGACATCAGAGAGGGGCAGAATTTAATCAACCCATAGCTTGGAACCAGTATTTACTCAGCCCTCAGCAGCCTCTGCTTTTGGGAGGCAACTGGATTCTCTGCTCCAGCAGCCTAGAGCAGCACGTCCATCCAGAAACAGTCCAAACTGGTCTTCAGCTCCAGAGCAAATCACGTCTGCCTGCTCACACCGTGACTTGCACAGCTCAGAAGGACTGTGGCTGCCCTCTCTGCCCTCAGGGCCCTTTCCCATCGTGATTAGCAATTCACCTGGGGGCAAAGGACTGCTTTCACACACTAGCATTTCAAAGTGGAGCTGGTTTTCTTGCACTTGAGAATACAGTGTCATGCATCTGACTTAAGAAGTGCTCAAAAATCATTTTTCTGGAATTTTCAGGTTCATGCAGCAGTGCTTATTCATCCATATCACACATCCTGTTTGACTCCGTGAGTCCACCTTCACACCTCATGCCCCTCTCTTCCTGTCAGTCACCAGCTGTTCTACACGCATGGCTTACCTTGTAGCTCTGTGGAGAGCATGGCATTTGGGAACAACCCTTTACAGCAAGAGTCCTGTGCAAGCGTCTCACCTCCCAGTGTCAATGCCTGCAACACTGCTACAGCGTGGCACTTACCACCATCCGTCCCCCATCAAGACACGGGTGCCCCCAGCAAAGGTGACCCAGAGTTTCAGAAGGGGGCAGAGAACTCCTGCTTTCCCCTCTGAGACCTGGGATACCCTTCTTGTGAGCAACATCTGCTGCTGGGGACCTCCCAGGAAGAAAACCACCTGCTGCATCAAATCTCACCCCTTAGGTTCCAGCCATCAGACCCCTTCCAGACCCCGGGACTGATCTTGTGCTGAGAGATCACCCCCAGTGGATGCCCTGCAGCAGGGAGTGTTTCAGACCGGTAGTGCTGCTACCAGCATTACAGAAAGAGAGCAGAGAGGTGGGTGAAGGCAACCACCTTCCCCTCCCGGGGGGGGTGAGCGCCGATGCCCAGGCAGCCTTCAGGGGAGGGTCACAGCGCGGCTGCAAAGGGAGTTTGCAGAACAGTCAGATGGTGACAGCAAGAGGTGTCTTGTGATTGTCCATTCCCTACAGAGAGATGCTGGTTGCAGGGATTGCTGTTACTCGCTTTGCTTTTTAGGCTTTTTATATTTTTGCTCTCTTTCAGTCTTGCTCGGTTAAAAGAGGAGCAAACTGTCCTGCAGGACACATGCGGTGCCCATTCCTCATGAAGCCCTCCCACATTTGGATGTGAAATACCACTTCAGCCTGCTGGCAGGAGAACAGTGGGATTAGACTTGACAAAATTACAGTGAGAGGCACAGGATCATCCTGTCTCTCCAGGTGTGAGGCCCCATGCCGCTTTGTTCAATGAGAATGCCCTTCAAGGATGCAAATGCAGTTTTAGCAGGAGCCTCCGTACAAATGGCTATTGTTTAAGATGCCCTGGAATTGTCACCTAAACTTTTCATGAATAGGAAATGAAGACCCTTGTTTAAGCAATGGAACGTCTCCGTATTGTAATAGATTTTAGACAAGGGCAATATGCAGTCCAGCCGGAAGATCAGGAGCAGAGCTGGCGGGCACACAAGGGCTGGTCCGAAGAGATCGAAGTGACAGACCTTTGCCAGGATCCCTGCAGTGGGCCATGATGGCTATGAGCTGGAACATCTGGAAATAGTGTCAGATATAGCTGGTGAGAACTTGTAGGTTCTGTCTCAGGGCGTCATGACCTATTTTCATTCTCAGTCACTCAGCAAAGAAAACAAGGACTTGAACTGGCCTATGGAGAAAAGTAAATCCTTTATCTGTATAGGCACTATCGCTGAGCCGTTAGGAAGCTTCCTTCTGGGCAGGTTTCCCCACCAAAGAGGGGAGGTTACCAACCATTCCTGCATGGTGGATTGAAAAGAATGCTTCAGCCACCATCCAGTTAGACTGACCTCCCTCTGCCTGCTGATTGTGTGTGAAGATTCCCCCTCGTTCACCCCTCCAAAGGTTGTGCTGGACGGTGAGCACACCAGAAATGGGATCCCACGCCCCCATTTCCGACTGAGTGCAAGGCGGTGAAAGTGTGGCCAGCACTGCAGAGGCTTGCGTGTGCTCGTCAGCATGCACAAGAGAAACTGGGTTAGCTGCAGCCAAACAGGTAAAATTCAGCAGGCTGCATTGATGTCAAACTCAAAGGAGAGCTGGAAGCACGATCTAGTAATAGAAGTTGCTTTGGAGAAGCATTGAATGAATATGAAGGATTAGTTTCATCAGAGATCCTCTTCCAGAATGTGCACATTTATGCATTACGCTGCATAAACTCACCGGTGGGTGCCACCAAACTGCCAGAGCAGCTCTGAAAGGGGAAGGACTTAGAGGAAAGCTTCCTTGCAGGATTACTGTCTTAGATCAGAATAACTTCAGATCTGGGCTGTTTACAGAGTACTTCTAACCACAGAAGTAGATGCATTGTGCACGGAGAGCCACAAGGGATTTCTTAGGCTGGACCCTGGACCCTTCTGCAGCATCACATTGCCATCATGCCCTGTTGATCCGTAGACTGCAAGCCCACCAGATTCCTTCCCTCTACCATGTGGTTTTGACTCCCAGAGACAAAGGACATGTCCCTCCCTTGCGTGAAATAGGACTGAGGGAAGACAAGGACTGTTTCTCCTCGGGCATTTGCAGAGGGTCCGCAGGGTCAGAGCACAGTAAGGGAACAAGCCCTGGAAAGCGAAGCAGCAGGAAATAGGGCTGAGAGCAGGTGGAAGACGGGGAACCAGTATTTTGGTGCAGGTCAGTTGGATTCTGGTACCACTACAGGAATTTGCATGCGTAAGCCTCCTCCCTGACCACAGCCCCAAATTCTGTGCCTGTCTGTCGTGGCAGAGCAGTGCTTACACCAAGCCAAGGACTTTTCAGCTTCTCACTCTGTCCTGCCAGCGGGCAGGCTGGGGGTGCAGCAGGAGCTGGGAGGGGACAGACCCAGGACAGCTGACCCAAACTGGCCAAAGGGGTGTTCCATACCATGGGGGCATCATGCAGGAGAATTAATATTGGGGTAGGGTTGGCTGCTGCTGCTCAGGGACTGGTTGGGCATTGGTCAGCAGGTGGTGAGCAATTGCATCTTGCATATTTTTTTGATATATATTTTCTTTTATCAATTTTCCCCTTCCTTTTCTGTCCTATTACACTGCCTCCATGATTTTTACCCTTTTTTTTCCTGATTCTTTCCTTCATCCCACTGCAGGGGGGTGAGCGAATGGCTGCGTGGTGCTTAGCTGCCTGCTGGGTTAAACCACAACAGTAGGAAAGGGAGAAAAACTTACAGATTGAGGCTAACGACAGTTTAATAAAAGAATCGAAGCGGCACGCACAAGCAAAGCCACACAAGGAATTAAATCACTCCTTCCCATTAGCAGGCAGGTGCCCAGCCATTTCCTGGAGAGGAGGGCTTCAGCAGAATTAACCGTGGTCTGGGAAAAGCAGTGCCATCAGAGTGGATGTCGTCCCCTGATGCCCCTTTTTTCCCTGAACTTTTCTGCTGAGCGTGATGTGAGGTGGTAAGGGGCATGCTGTGGTCGGCTGGCATCAGCTGTCCTGGCTGCGTCCTCTCCCAGCCTCTTGCCGACCCCTACTCCTGGCTGGAGGTGAGAGTGGGAAACAAAGAAACCCTGCCTGCCACGTACGTTTTTGTCAGCTAAACATTGGTGTGTAATCAACATTGTTTGGGTCAGCACACTAAGACGTATCTCCACAGAGGCTGCTCTGAAGAAAATTACCTCCATCCCAACTAGGAACACGCCTGGGACAGTCGAAGAGTGATGACCCCAGCCACCCCCGTGGTGTGATGTCCCTATTAAACCTCCGTCACCTCGCAGCACTGGGGAAGCCACACCTGGTGTAAGACTGCTAAATTCTGACTCCTAACTCTATTAAACTCATTGTAAACAGTCCCTGATAGCACTTTAAAATAATGGTCCATTACTGCAGCAATGCTTAATTAGAGTCGAACTGACAAATGGAGTCATCATGATTAATGTTATTATAATGAGTACATCTGCAATTTGCTATAACACACAGAAATGTCTGGCTTCCCGGGAAACCCTCAGATACAGAGGGTGTCTTTTGTATTCATAGGGATATAATAATTCCTCTGAAGGAATCTCATCATAATTTAGCATGAATTAATGTCCATTTATCACACTGTGTTACCCAGTGTAGCAATTTATCTAAATCCTATACATACAATGTAGACTCTTGTCTAAGAACACACAGTAATGGAGAAATCCTTTGAAGGAATACATTTACTGTAGATCATTAATGCTCAGTGTGCTAAGTGGCCTTTAAATTAAACTAAGTTAAATAAACTCTTCTTTAATATACCAGTATAACTTCTTTCATTAACAAACACATTAAGGCCTTTTTCATTTACATAAAGCTGATGTAAGCATGTGATACTACAATGTTCAATTAGCAGAGCAAAATGTAATTCAGAGTGTCTATATGGTAAGAAAAGGCAGAAGAACACGGGGGTATGGCACGCTAACCCAGCGTCTTAGAGAACTAAATGCTGGTCCTGCATTAACATGTTGGGGACGAAAAAGAGCCAGAGGTGACAGCTTCATCTGTATAGCCTGGTTCCACCTCTGGTGCAAAGGTTATTCTTTGCGGAAGGGCAGGACCTGCAAGGAAGGTGGAGGCCTGGAGACGAATGGAGTGGAGAGGGATGGGAGTTGAGTCCCACAGCCAGGCAGCTCTGCTTCTAGCGAGAAGCATTTACGTTGGTACAGGGGCTCCTGCCTGTGCACCGGCCCCCAGCTCCTTGCAAAGGACTGCTCTGGGAACCCTGAAAGCAGAGGGTGAGAGCTGAAGGGGAGGGAGTCTCATCCATCAGGGCAACGAGTCCCCGGAGTAGCCCTTTACTCCTAGCAAAGCTGTGAGATGTGGCAGGCGACGTGTTCTAGAGGTAGACTGAACTAACATTTCTACGTTGGTCTTTATGTAAGAGTCCGTTTACAAGTTGTCTAGTATGACTTTGCAATCCTCTTTACTTGGTATTTTAAAGCAAAAAATAAAAACCAAAAACCTTCTCGTAGAAGTAGGGGAATGATTTGTCTTTGTCCCTGCCGTCTGATTTCCATTCCTCTGTGCGCAATCAAGAGAAAGAGAGGTGGTGGCTGCTTTTGACTGGAGGAAGAATACAGTCTTCTGGTAGAACCGACTGGTCGACGTGCTGACTAGCACATGAGCTATCCACAAGCATACCTAGAAAAAAAATAAAAGAATATATCCCAACACGTAATATGGCTGCTACATGTTAGGGTGGGAAACATATCTGGTATACAAGGAGCACAAAAGCCTGTTTTGTGTTCCCAAGGACAAGTCTGACAGTGAAAGGAGAACTCTGTGTGTTTAACTGGCCCTTTTCAAAGTCACATTGCAAGTATATCCTCATCTGCCTTATATAAGCAAATACTTCTGTAAATAAATACTTCTTCCCTGTATGCATAATTCTCCCAAAAACCTCTTGTCTTGCTATTCTCCATATGCTCTCAATGTGCTAAGGTTTGAGAAACTGTTAAATAAATCAGGAGATGGGATTGTTTAGCTCAGTGGCTGACTTCTAAATTCGCTAACTAAACAAAGCACGCCGATGCTGGTCTCTGAAAGGTACAAGGGGAATTTTATTTGGTGTACCTGCCTGGGAAGAGCAGAGGTGCAAAAGCTCTTGAATACCAGCCAGAGAAGCCAACAAAGAAAATGAGGGGAAGAAAAAAAATAATCTGGAAAAGAGAGTATTCAGAGGACAACAAAAGAATAAAATGTTTATACCGGAGCTTCTCTCCAGCCAGAACATGAGGAGTGCACTGAGACAGTGATGGGAGCTGCTCTTTGAGAAACCCAGATGGAAATGCCAGTGTGAAATGCACACTTACCCTCTTCTCCTTTCACTCTTATAGGGGAAATCTTTGCTAGCCGTATGCTGCTGGGTCTTCTACAGGCACCAATGGAAACTGTGCTCACACCCACAGCAGCTTCACTGATTCTCAAGGCAGATTACCCCTCTGTCCCTCAGTTTTGCCACCCCACAGCAAATGGAGGAGGAAGAGGAGGAGGCAGAGGCGGAGGAAGAGTTTCTTGCCACGAAGACTTTTTAGCCTAGGTGCAAAGCCTTGCCTTTCAGGTCTCTGCACTGATCTCTGACTACAACAAGAGGTTCTTCTCTCAGAAAAAGTTCACAGTTTGGTCCCTCAGTATTTTTTGGAAAACTAGCATTTGCCTCTATGGTTGATTTGTTGATATTTTTTGCAATACGTTTCTTCTCACTGCTGAATATTATTAGTTAGAGACGTAAGGTGGGGTATCTTATGACTCGTGTTAAATACAACCACGTAAAGTTTTTGTAAGCATTGTAGGAAAGAATACATATGCCACCGGCTCCTATTTGTCTTTCCTTTTGTATCCACATATTAAGGAAAACTATCCCTAAAACTGAGCCCTGGGGAACCTCTCTCGTGACTGTCTGCCAGCCTGTTGTACCCTCATGAGCCCGACCTGTCAGCCAACTGTTCACCCACTGCATCAGGTACTTGTCTAGCTGGGTGCTGGGCATTTTGTCCGGAAGGGTATTGTGGGAACTTTGCTAAAATAATAAAAACTAATAATAATGAAACGCATCTTCTGTCTTCCCGTAGTCAGTTAGGTGGGGTGGGTAATCTTGTTGTAAAATTTAGTCTGAAACTGAAGTGCCTGTGATGGATAGGAGTAGCACTGACCCACAGTCCTAAAAATGCTAAAAGCTTAGTGGAGGTTAATCTCTCTGTTCTGAGCAAAATTAGATTAAACACAGCAGGGATGGGGAAATACCTTCTCAGCAGTCATCCAAGCCACAGCGGCTATTTCATATAAAAGCAGACATTTGGTTCAGGTCACTCCTGCTCTTGTCGTTTCCAAGAATGAGTCATAAGGGCCATTCCTGCAGCTGTAGCATAGACCAGGACAGTGACCCTTGGGCATGGACATCAGCCCTTAGGCACTGGCAAAGCCGAGGCTACTTGCCTTATGGTGTTGCAAGCGGGAAGAACAAGAGAAGATCAGCACGTCTCATAGATGGGCTGAACGATGTCCTGTGGCTGCTCTGAGCAGAGGCACCTGGCAGCCAGGTATCGAAGTCACTCTCTTGAACACCAGAACCAGACCAGATGACACAGGAGAAGGTCTGAAAAATTGTGATGAGAATCACAGAAGAACAGCACGGTGGTGGCAGAAACAGTCTGGAGGTCGTCTTGTCCAATCCTCAAGCAGGGCCACCTACTGCAAGTTGCCCAGGACCACGTCCAGACAGCTTCTGAATATCCTCAAGAATGGTTGCTCTAGAGCATCTGGGGGCATCCTGTGCTGCTGCAGTAGTGCCTTTCCTTCTGCCTGTGTGTTTCAGTTTGTGCCTGCTGCCTCTTGTCCATTCACCAGGCACTACTGAAGAGCCTGTCTTCATCCTCTTGACCACCTCCCTTCAGACATTTGCGCACGCTGGTGACAGCCCCACAAGCCTTCTTTTCCTGAGGCTGAAGAGTCCCAGCTTTCTCAGCCTGTCCTTGTAGGAGACCTGTCCTTGCAAGAGAGATGCTCCAGTTTCTTCATCATCTTTTTGTGGTTCTTTACTGGAGTCTGCAGTGTGTCCATTTCTTTCTGGTGCTGGGGAGCCTGGAGCTAGACACAGAAGAAATCAGCACAAAATTCAGGTCTTCAGACCTGACCTGAAAACTGTCACTCCTTCAGGTGAAAATTCTGCTGAATGGTGTTGCTGGATTTCTCCCCCAGTAGTGAGCTAGCTTTTTCATTATGAGCTGGTGCCCATAATTATATGGCCAGGTGCTGATGTGTAGATGATTTTTCAACACCTTACCACCTCTTCACGATTAATAAAAATTTAAATAGGAAGATCTTGGCTGATTCTTTAAATTCTATTATACCCAGGCATCAGTATTGTCACCCCTCTACAACGTTAAGCATTTTAAGACACAACCACAGCGTAATAGCACTTGCAGAATGCCTTCTATTTTTTGTACATCTGTGTTGTGTGTTTTTAAATACTTTCAGGTTTCTGTTTCATGCCATGCACTTTGTAAGTGCCATGCTGTCCCAGTTGTACATCCTCCTCCCCTCCAGTATTACGGCTAGTCCTACCTGGTTCATATCACTGCTTTTGGACTGTAAGCATTAGAGCTCTAGCTGTTGAAATCATTCTGTACCTTATTTGTCTATTTCACAATTATTAAAGGAAATCTCCAAACTGCCACCTGCGTGTTGTTTACTAATACCAAACTAATGTGACTAATATAAAAATCTGACTTTTTATATCCATATAATGTCATTGGAAGAGTAGGCACTGTGCATGTCAAGGAGATGTTCATACAGCATAGAAAAATATGTAAATGTACCAATCTACACCAACGTAACAACTAAAACAACTTTTAATTGTTTTCCTTTCACATATATTTTCTGCTTGGCTGACTCTGCTTATGGCTCCTGAAAAGGCCAACTCATCACTTTTTCTTGTTAATCAAGAACAGTAATTGTATAAGTTATACGACACAAGATGATGCTTTGCTGAATAGGATAACAATTTCAAGGAAATGCAAAGTAGGTTTTTTATGTGTTTTTGATCAGTATTTTGTAAGACTGATATGTGAGTAAACAAGGTCCCCCAGAGTCTCTAGGAATCCAGATGTGAGCAAGGATTTTCTCACATCTTCTTAGTCTGACAGGTATTCTTTCAGGAGGGCTCTCACACGGTTACAGGTGAGCTTATTGCACACCAGTGCTAGTCTGGGTCTGCCTGTCTTGAAGATCACCAAGTGCTATTCAGCCTAGGAAAATGGTGAAAAATATCTTTCCTATTCTTGATCAAGAGTAACAAGTATCAAGACAAGAACTTTGACGGTCGTACAGACACCATTTAGAGGGAACCATTAGTCTTTGGAAGCTGGGGAAGAAAGGGGGGCACATCATGAGTACAGGTGAGGGTTTTTCTTGTCCAGAAAGGTGTTCAAAGTTGAGAAGAAGGGGAGCAGCAAGAGGAGGGGGATACATTGCCATCACGCCAGAAGCTGGACTGCAGTGGAGACAACAAGACAAAGGTGGATCAACAGCAAAGTCTGGCTGCTACAATGATGGGTTATTGTGATGTTTTGTTCTTAAAGCCTTCCTGTTGTGAGTTCAACCTGCAAAATTAATCACACCACACTTTTACAATCTGCTTTGTGAAGGTAGTGAAATAAAAAAATCAGTGGCTGATCATGAGGCAATCTGCATTTGACAAAGAGCTGCTAAGAGAAAATTCTTGAGGCACTTTGGATGTGTACTGCTAGACATCAAAATAAACTCCTTTCTAATAAGAAGCAGAAATATTCAACAACAACAACAAAAAAGACTACAAATTGTTGAAGGAAGAAGAATGGGATAGTTTACCTCAATGTAAATATTGTGTCTGATTTTAATTTCATTATTAGCAGTTTTTTTTTAACTATAACCAGATAACTTTAAGGAATAGACAGCTGGGCTTTTTAATATAACTAGTTAAGTACCATTATATCCTGAAATCCTTTTGTTGTGTTTCTACTGAGTTATGAAATGGATTTAAATGGGTGAGTTCTGGTTCAGCCTGCTCAGCAATGCATGAAGAAATGAGTTGGAGGTGTAAAAAAAATGTCAAATAGCTTTCTCATGTGCATTAAACTATTAATAAAGATAAAATGATCTTTATGTGTTCAGTTTATAATGTCTCTTTTATGGAAGTAAGAAGCAGCTTTGATTCACAATTCACTGGTTTCACCACTTTGAGTCTTCACGGGAACATGTCAAGAATTGCACCCAGAGAACACACTAAGTTGAAGGGAAAAAGTGGCAAAGGGAAGAGAAGAGATTCTGCTTTTCGAAGCAAGAGTGGCTTCTGTGCTAGCCTCCTTTCTGCTCTGTGGGCTGCTCAAAGCACAGGACAAGGGGAACAGGGTGAGAAGAGGGAAAGAGCACTAGATGGAAATTCAGAAGCAGCTGCAGAAGTTCACGATGCTTCCATGGCTGGGGTGCACTTTGGCCCAGATAGTACTTGCACATTTTGAAAACGGTATTTAACAACTTCATTAAACGTGGAAGAGATTATTACAAAGTTTCTTTGTAACCATTTTTAGCTTGTAATTGGTTAAACTATCCTGATGTGACATATGAATGTGAACCAGCATATCAAAACTTTGTACCCTAGGGCCCCTGCCATACACAATTCTGAGTCCTTGGAAGAAATCATAAAGTTTCATGAAGGCAAAAAAAACATCAAGCACAAAAGTGCTCTCTGAATCCAAAGCAGAAGCCTGAATTTGGAAAACTCTGAAGATGCAGTGCAGAATTCAAGGCACAAACAACTAGCTCATCCTTAAAGAAAGTTTACAGATTCCCTAACCTGGCTTCACTCTTGATGCAGTTCCAAGATCAGGGGCACAGTAAGGACTGTGAGTTGGTGTCCATCAGAGGTCCATCTCCACAAACCCAAAGGGGCAGAGGAGCAGGTGGGAACTCAAATTAGGGATTCAGCAGAAGGGGCATCCAGGACACTCCCAGGGCTGTCCCAGGAGAGCCTCAGCCCCAGCATCCAGGCATAAAAACCCATCAAGAAGCACCAAAGCTAAAGCACCGTTGGGTCTTTTGGAAGTACTTGCCAAAGACATGAGACATTCTGTAGGGTGCACAGAATCATGAAATGATACAGGTTGGAAAAGGACTTCAGGATCATCCAGCCCAACCATCCACCTGGCCTACTGAGTCCCACCACCAAACCATGTCCCTTAGTGCCATGCCCACACATCTCGGAAACAGCTGCTGGGACTGGGACTCCACCACCTAACTGGGCAGCCCGTTCCAATGCTCGGCCACAGCCTCCATGAAGAAATTCTTCCTAACACCCGACCCAAGCACAGCCTGCTCCAACCTGAGACCCCTTCCTCATGGCCTATTTCTTGTCACCTGAGAAAAGAGACTGACTGTCTCCGTGCTGCAGTCTCCTTGCAGGGAGGTGGAAAGCGCAACGAGGTCTCGCCTCAGCCTCCTCTTCTCCAGACTAAACAACCACCATGACCCCAGATGCTCCTTGTCACTCTTGTTTTCTAGTCCCTTCACCAGCTTTGATGCTCTTCTCTGCACACACGCAAGCAACTCAAACACCCTTCTTGTAGTCAGGGGCCCCAGAATGAGTGCAATATTTGAGGTGCGGGCTCACCGCTGCCGTATCCAAGAGCTATCACTTCCCTAGCCTTGATGGCCATGCTAGTTCTCGTGCAGGCCAGGATGAGAAAGCCCGGGCCTTTCTAGACACTCGGGCATGCTGCTGGCACATGTTCAGAGGGCCGCCAACCAGCTGAACCAACCAAGGCCTTGTCTACTGGGCACATTTCCAGCCGCCCTTCGCCAGGACTGTTGGGGGTTGTTGTCACCTTGGGGTTGTTGTGACCAAACTGTAGGATCCGGCATTTAGCCTTGTTGAATGCCAAGTAATTGGACGTGGCCCAGTGATGCAGTCTGTCCAGATCTCTCTGCAGATCCGTCCTACCGACAAGCAAATCACCTGTCCCACCGATCCTGGTGTGGTCTGCAAACTCACTGAGGGTGCATTCAATCTCCCCATCAATATCACTGATAAAGATATTGATGTCTTTAATATCTGTAAAGATACCAATTCTGAGCCCTGGGGAAGGCCACAGGTGTCTGGCCACCAGCTGTACCAAACTCCATGCACAATGAGCCTTTGGCCCTCCAACAAGACAAACTGTCACTTTGTCTCCTTCTGCATCCGATAAAAGTTGGAGACTCTCCTTAGTCCTCCTTTTCTTGTTAATGTACTTACAAAACCATCTTAATTGTCTGTACTGTAGCAGTCAGGTTCAGTTCTACGTGGGCTCTGGCCCTCCTAATTTCTTCCCTGCATAACCTCATGTACTTGTCGTTCTCCCAGGTTGCCTGCCCTTTATTCCTAAGGTCTTTTGGAGTGTATGTGTGCACGGGGTCACAGGGCCCACGTGTCAGTGGTGCACCTCCTGGAGCAGTGTGGGTGTGCACGTAGTGTGCAAGCAAACACACAAAAATTTTGGACGCATTTTCAGTGAAGCTATTTTTCAAAATGCCCGAGATCCTCTATGTCAAAATAAGAAGCTGCTAGCAGTCTCCGGACCCTCAGTTACCTGGCGTTGTGTCAAGCAGTTTATCACATATGGGAAAAAAGTAAATAAAACATCAATAAATGGAAAAGGGAAAATGATTTCTGCACTTTTTAAATTTTATTTTGAGGATGGGAAAGAAAGTCATAGAATTCAGAAAAAGAACAACATTCACAAATGATTTTCAAGTAAAACTTTCCTTGCACTAAAGAAAATCTTCACATTTTGATTTTCAATTAAGAAAGAATAAAAAAGTCTCTATGCACTAACCTTTCTGTCCCCATCTTGTTTTTTAAAGAAATATGATAAAAGTATGTTAAAAATTACGGCCAGCACTAGCCGTGACAGAGCCCCTGGAGCGCTACATATCAAAATGGTCTGGTTGACAATGAATGCAGAGTCACTCATGGGATCCCAGGTAGTGCTATTAATGCCACACAATTAATTAGGCAGTGTCTGTACCTTGCTTTGAAGGAGCAGCTCGGAAATACCACCCTGTTAATTACCACAACCAGCAGAGTAAGCAGCACTCTGCTTCTGTGCTTTAACACCCCTAACGTCCTGCTTAAATAAACCCGAACACACAGTCTGTAACTGTTGGCAGGTATGAAAAAGCTTTTTAAAGCTCCTTCCTAAAAATGGAAGGAACAACCGGGTGGCAGGAACTCCAGAACACTTTCTAGACCCTTCATGCTTAATTACCTGGAGATACAGTGTGCTTGGAAGGCCTAAACCAGTCAAGGTCTTATCCACGATCCGCATGCAGGTGTGGAATTAATCCTCCACAAGTCTGCTGGTGATACTCAACCAGGAGGTGCCTCCGACTCCCTGGAGGGAGGAGAGGTCTTGCAGAGATGGACGGGAGCACTGGGCGATCAGCACTGGCATCAGGTTCAGCAAAGGGCACAGGCAGCTCTTTGAGGAAAAAAAATCTCCTGCAGCCTTTATTCCCTCTTCAAGCCCTCAGCCTTGAGGGTATATATTTTCCTGCCATGTATATCATCACATTAAAGGCATGCTGCATGCTTGACGGAGTTCCTGGTGCAAGAACGTCGTCTGTGGAGCCTGCTGGACAGCCCTTCCTGCGACAACTTTGTGCAGGGGAGATCAACCCCACCCAGGACATCAGCTTTTGCTGAAGGTGCACATCAGGCCATGAAGCCACTGTGCCCTTTTTCCAGAGCTGTTAATAGCAAAGCAAAACTTTATTATTATTATTATTATTATTAAGTGGAGAAATAACGGTTGCTTTCTTTATTTCAAACATACCTGCTGGGCTTTTCTCCTTCTGTCACACCTCTGATGGAGCAAGATGCAAGGTTGGGGAGCATTCTCCTGCTGCAGTGTCAGGTGCTTCAACACCGGCATTCTCTCTTCCTACAGCATTTAAAGCATTTCATCTAAAAATAATTGTCTTTCTCCATTAGGCAGACTCGGGGCTTTTGTCCTCACATGGTGATTTTTCAAAGCTATGTTTGAAAGGTGGTGCTCCTCAGAAATACCTGAGCTATTCAGCAACAACAGCATAAAACCCAACACAAAGATTCTATTTCCTTTCCTTTCTCCCTGTGTATCTTCATACCAGGTGAAAAATTCAGAACGTTTACTGCATTGTGCTCACACCCTTGCCGAGATGCCAGGCGGTCATTAGCCTTACTTCCCAAAGAGGAAAAGAAAATTCCAGGAATTGCCTAAATCCACGAGGAAAACCGATAGCAGAACGAAGAATTCAGATGATGTATCCAGACCCTATAGTACGGCTGTGATTACCACAGTCCCATGCGCCGTGCAGTGCCGGCAGCTCTTTCTTCCTGCTGTTCAGAACAGCAAATTCACCCCTACGTGTGCCCCACAGCACTGGGATCCCATTGCTGGGTTGGGTTCAGCACCGAAGGGGCCGCGTCCTGCTGAAAAGCAGCAGATGACATTGCTAAGGGCTCTTCTCTCGCTGGAAGGTGGAAAAACCATCTCTAGCCACCAGACAAGCACCAGTTGTTGGAAAACTCTGGGCTTGAGCCCAGTCAGCAGGCAGGCACAGCGAGCTCCCACAGGCGGGTTCATGTGCGAAGCCCAGAATGTTGTTCAAGAAAGGAGAGCAGGCAAGACAGGAGTGGTAACAACAGCGGCAGCCTGGAAAAGTATCCACAAACGACTGGCAGTTGGACCACTGCGTTAGCAGATGATAAGACACAATCCACGTAAGTCGATCAGGATCCTAAAGATAATTGCAAAGTTATATCTGTTGGCTCATTTTAATTTAACCTTATTAGCTAATTCTATTCGTTTATTTAAGTAGGTTAAATTCCTTACTGAGTTAAAAGAGCAAAAATCCTGGGTGACTCTGTAGCTAGACGGAGGTATTGGTTACCTAGTTTGTTTTCTAGCATGACTAGCTATGGAGAAAGGTTGCCAGATATCACTATCTGAATTTGAACACTTTCCCTGTTTTGAAGAACTTTACAGTCCTGTACATTCATGTCTCTGAAGAGAAAGGGCAGAGAAAACATCTGGCACATTCAAAATCAAATTTCTTGTAGGGCTAAGAAAAAGGATCATCAATTCCTGCTATTAGTCTCAGGTCTCACCAGACAGCTCTGACATCCCACTGAACAGAGGTCAGTACCTGCTCACTAAAACCTTAGCGACTGCATAACATGAATGGCTTATTTTCAGACCATCAAATCTATTTAACAGGGAGGTGAAATATGCAATTAGTATCACAGAAATGATCTTCAGTCCATGATACATCTTAATTAGCTATGTAATTTTATTTATGTTCCATTTGTAAAGTCCAGTCTTGTAATTACTGTTTGAATGTTGAGTGAAAGGTTGTTTTTGTTTGTTTGTTTTTGTTTGTTTTTTATCCTTGAAGCAAAAAGGAAAGAGAAGTGTTTGGCAAAAAATAAAGGCAGGTTGCCTGATTTACATGAGGTTTCAGCAAATACACTCTCCTCCACTTCCGAAGGGGTGTGAATTGCATATGGGCTTTCAGGCCTCAGATCCAAAAGTTAACCAAGTTTATAATCACTGCTAGTCCGAACAGCCATTCCCTTCTGATGGAGTTTATTCATATTTCATCAGTTCTGAGGGGATCTCTTCATATTTCATCCCAGGGACATGGAAGACAACAGGTACAAGCTTTTATTTGCACCGTGCAAGTCTTGCTTCTTGGAATCAGGATCATTATTTGCAAGAAAATGTTTTCCAAGGAGGGAAAAATTATAGTAATTCTATCTAAAATACTTCAGGAAGCACTGTGCTTGAAGAACTGCTTTCCGGCAAGGAAAAGGCTCCTTTCCACTTGCGTTAATTTTTTCTCATATTTTCTATTTACTCAGAAAGATTAGCCCTTGCTTAACGACTGGTAAATGAACCCCTGTTGCTGAACACCTTCCCAGGTGATCGTGGCTTGTTGGACTGGATCTGACAGCAGCAGATCCTAGCAGACGCTAGCTCCTAGCCTCAGACACCCTTCCAGCGAGACCCCCACATGTGCCCAAAGCAGGTGACATACATGACGGGGCATGGTGCCGTAGAGTTCGTTTCCTGAAGGGTGAGCAGAGGCAAATCCCAGGCCAAATACCAACTTTCAAACGAGATGGGGAAGTGCCATACCTCCAGGGTCGTCAGTCTGCCAATACCATTAACAGATCAAGCAAAATATTTATTATTATTATTATTATTATTATTTTCACAATAAATGCCTGAGAACAGTGCTGAGCTCACTCCTTGCCAGCCGGTTACCTGCTAGCTTTGAAAGAAGAGAAGGAGCTGCTTAGGAACCGCGGCATGTAAGCTTGAGGAATCACTCCCGTTTGACGGACTAACAAAGTTCCCCGAAATTGTTGGCAGATCGTAGAGAATTGATACATTATACATTCAGTAGACCTTTATTAAAGGAAAAAAAGTCACTGAAGGCAGTCAGCATGTTATCTTGGGGTTTATTTCCCTGGCCTTGCAAGCCATATGTCACATTGCTGCTTTTATTCAGAGAGACATTTCATTAAAGTAGAAAATGCTTTCATTTAAAAGAGCTGCCTTGAAAATTAGTGAGCATGTAAGACCTTCTAATACTACTCACGGTTACTTACTAGCTAATTAATAATTAACTAATAGCTTATAATTAATTACAATAAGAACAACAATTCCTAGTTCTCCTGTGATGTAGAAGGGCTAGACTGGACCAGGCAAGTGACTACGAAAACAACACCAAATCGAGATGCTCAGACTCCTCAAACTCACCCGTTCTCTAGTTGATCTGCAAGTTCCCCTCTCCTGGACTGCAAGCCTGTCCTGGAAATGCAGCAGGCAAATTACTGGGGATGGGAGCTCCAATTGTTTCAGCTTTGTCTGTGTAGGTGTTGGGGAGGAAGATGACTGCCAGAAAAATAATTGCTCGCCTGAGGTTCTGGCTGGATATACTTCAGCAAACCTGACTTATTGTTCAAGAGGGTGGTCACCGTAACCAAGTTTCCCCAGTCACGTCTGGAATTCATCAGCGTCAAGGCACTTGGTAGTCAAGAGAGGGGAGCCACTGTCTGCAAAGCACGCCAGAAAGGAAGAAACCAACATGTAGACAACAATGACAGCACCTTGGAGGGTCTGTTTCACCCTGCTGGAAAGTCACAGGCATTCCTTTGAAGATGGGGTCCAGAAGAGGGAGACTACCTGTCATGTTGCCAAAGTGGAACAGCAGAAAGTAGGAGAGGGGCTAGGGTTACTCTGTTCCCCTCAACCCTCTCTTTCAGCCCTGACAGAGTTTTATTTTATTTTATTTTATTTTATTTTATTTTATTTTATTTTATTTTATTTTATTTTATTTATTTATTTATTTTTCAGGGGAACAGGTTGGTAGGATGGTTTTCTTGTGGTGCCATGTGTAGAAGAATGTGGGAGCTCAGCTGTTGTTCATACGTGGTTGAGTACAGCCCCCTTGTCCAGGGTAATACTGTTTCAGGTCAGTTATACTATTGCATGTGTTTAGTAGCGAAGACCAAGGCCAGGGACACTCTCTGAGCTCCAGCTCAGCTAAGGATGTTCGGGGATGTCCCTGCTATTGCAGGGCTGTGATTTTCCAAGTTCAGAAAGGAAAAGTAGCACCCATTAATCACTCCCGTTGCCCTCTTCTCCCACATTTCTCCTCTTCTGGCTTTTCTTTCACGGAATAATGCCCCATTCCCTTGACCCTGGATCTCCTGAAGAATACTAAGCTACAGGAAAATCTGAACTTCTAATGTATCCACCTAGCTCTGCTGTGGTGGAATCGGACAAAGCAATCCTTCAGATGTTTTACAGAGTGAATCCAGAGGAGCAAGCCTGAGACTTGCACCGGAGTTGAGCCCAGGATTTTCCTATTTGTCCTCTCTGTGTTGGCAGGGGAATGGAAAGGTGGCTGGGTGTTACACCAGCTGCACAACTCCCAGGCTTGTTGCTGACTAGAGAAAATCAGGTGCCTTTGATCTGATCTGCCACTAGGCTTGACACAGACCTGTGAGCTATTTTCATTAGGGGAAGACACCAGCTGCTGAGGCCCTCAGGGGAGTCCCAGAGCTGCGGAGGAGGGAGGGATAAATGAATTGTGTCACTTTGCAGTGGCTCGGAAAGGGATAACAACATATCACAAGCTGCACCTTGGAGATCTTACTGTTCAAATAGGGGAAGAGACAGGAGATGAGCAGAATGAACCATGACAATGCCAGTGATCACATCCAAACACAGAACTGCCATGATTTTTTTTTTTTTTAATTTTTTATTTTTTTCAAAAGGGACACCACAATAATTGCAACCCACTACTTTCCTTCCAGAGACAAAGAGCACATCCATGCCTTACTACAGGAAATTTGGGGAGCTTCCATTTAGGATGGTTTTAATATTTTCTCATTTTAGTATTTTCACATTTCTGTGTCTCCAAAAATATTAAAACACAGAACATCTGTCAAAATACTAAAACACGGCATTTTCTGAATTTTAATGCCTCATCCTGCTTTGGTATGAAAAGAAGTGCTGAATGACCAGATTTTCCCAAATAATGGAATTTCTACATTTCATTCAGCTCTGTCCAGGGCCAGGAAGAAAATCCCAAGCCCCATACTGATCATGCAGATATCACAGGTTAGTGGAGTGTCATTGTAAAACATTCAGATCTGCAAGGTTAGCTTTTACATTTTTACTTCAACAACACATTTTTCACAAAACAAAATGCAAGGCAACACAGGTTTTAACATGGAATGATCGTAGATTTATAGGAAGGAGGCATGCATTCCTGAGAAACAGTGACAGGGAAAAGGACATGGTGAGGAGCAAGGTGCAAACCAACTGACAAAGAGCTCCTGGAGCCTGCCTGTGGCTAAGAGTAGGAAGCAGCCTTTGGAGGACCGAGGAGTATGGATGGCAGGACAGATAGGAATGGTATTCCTGAGTGAAGCACTAGTGGTACCATTAGCAGAGTAAAGCACCTCTGATTCAGAAAAGATGCAGGCAAACTGGAGATGGCTCAGTCTGCTAGAATCATTTGAGGCTTGGAAACATGACTTGTGTTAAGAGACTGGAAAAGGATAACCTGTTTGGTTGATTCAAGGGTTTATTAAAGACTGACTTGACCTATCTGGTCTATAATTGGAACTTTGAGCAAAAGTATGTGGTCTGACAGAGGAGAGCTTCTATGCTGAGCAAAGAAAGTTAAATAAGAGTCAAGAGTTGGGTCAGATGAATTCAGAATAACATGCACATTTAAATCGGAGGGAGAGCTGAGCACTGGATGATGTTCCTTTGCAATAAAACCAGTCCATCATCGACACCTTTGAATGTGGTTTCGAAGGATAAACTGTGTTGGTCCTGGACTTGCTGGGAATGACTAATACTATGAGTCTATGACATACAGACTACTGGAGCTGGTTAGTTGCTCTTCCCTTCCATCCTCCCCAAGTCTGGGAACATTAGCCCTCATCAAGACCAATGACTTGAGAAGTTTGGGAGTAGCTTGCATACTAGCCTCACCTTTACTCATGGATCATAACTGACAAAACATCTCTGAACATTGGAGATATTGCTCTGCTTTGACTTCTACCCTAGTGAAAAAGAAATGTTGTGAGGCATAACCCGTTAAAAAGGAGACTAGAAGGGCTGATTACACTTGCCATGTCATCCTGTTGCCGTATCTCACATAGATTCCAGCAAAGGGAACTGGATCTGTGTTGGGAAAGGTTCAGAATCTGGTGGCATCTCTGGCTTGAAGAACATGACCTCTACCAGCTCCTACAGACAGGGCACACAAGAGGTTCTCAGCCTCGTACTTTCCTTCCTTTTTTTTTTTTTTAACACAGCACTGGAGGACCTGGGGAAAGCCCAGGAGTGACTGCGTGTGCCTGCCATGAGCTGGCATTGCCTGGTCTCCTAGCGGTACATGCGTGTGATCTGACATTGCAGAGTCATGGGGGGGGGTGTGGGAGCAGAGGCACCAGTGTTTCTGTGGTAGAGCGGAGGGCATGGCTGATGGCTTCTCAAAAGTCCATGCTGTGCCCATGACACAGGCAGACCACAAAGAATTTGAAGCAGAGACAGAAAAAGTATATGGAGAGAGGGCTAGGTGTGCACCAGCTTCTGGACCCCTGGACGGCTGTATGATTGCTTTGAACACATACTTTGGGTCAATAAATAGCTACCACATATTTTCTAAAAATGGGTGTACATAGGTGACAAACCTCTTGTGATAGGAATAACGTGAATGTTAAGTTAATCAGAACACTCACATAGAAAGGTATTAGAAGAGGGAAAGAAAACAAAACAAAACAACAACAACCAAAAAAAACAGCTCATAGCAAGCAATCCATGTCACTTTTTTCCCTCCTGTGTACTCTTGCTCTGTCCCATTTGTCTAGCAGTAATCTACATTTCAAATGATTACATGGGAAGCTGAAGTGGTAGTGACAGGGATAAACGAAGCTTGTTAAACTAATAGCTGCACTAATGCCCAAATATGTGAACTTCCAGAGTCAGGCAGCATCCAAGGCTGCCGGAGCTGTCAGCCCCGCTCCCCCTGGGCTCGTCCGCCAGCCGCTGCCACATGATGAATGGCCCTGTCGAGTAAATTCATCCGGGGCCCAATTAAATAGGCAGAAATGAACTAGAGCCATCAACCAGGGGGAGAGAGAGGGAGAGAGAGCAAGAGAGAGAGCAAGAAAGAGAGAAGACTGAAAAAAAAAGGGGTGGGAGGAGGGGAGAAATATTCCACACAAAGTCAAGGAAGCTCCAACGCAGTGAAGTCATTCTGTCAGAAAATGGCCATTTAATGCTTTACCGAGCCCACGACAGATAAGTCATCTGAGGAAGCTTTAGTGGAGTCCCAGGGCATTTCATTTATTAATTATCAGCTTCAAGCAGGGGATTGCAACTAGCCTCTCTCTGGTGCTCTCACTCTCTTTTCTCCCTTTTTCTCTCCTGAACACTGTCAGCTCCTCACCTCCTCCCTGTCAGACAGAGAGGGCAGCTGCACATGAGCAGGGGGGTTTGGCACGTCACAGAGAGACAGTGGGGAGGAAAAGTCAGAAGGGTTTTTTTTATTATTATTTTAATGTCTTCTTTTCTACATCTTTCTCAAAAAAAAAAAAAAAAATCCTATTTGTGATTCTTCACCTTGGGCACCTGGCATCCTCTCTCCCCCCCCCTCCTGCCGGTTCCCCAAAGCCTTCCTTGTTCTGCCGGGAGAGGCCTGGTCCAGCTGTAGGCACCGCTCTCCACCTTGCTGGGCCGTGTCCCCTCAGTCCCGATCAGCCATGACTTTAGATGAATGCTCTTCCTGCTCCATTCAGGACCTTGTGCCATCCAAGTTCTCACAACCTCTACTCTCTCACTTCTCCCGCTGATATTTGTCAGCTCTTTACCGGTCCCTTCCCAGGGAGGTGACAAGTAAAGGTCACTTAGGCAGAAATAGGCAGGAAGGCGCCGGGTTGGGGAAGACAGGCAATTCAGAGCAGCTTGTCTCTGGTTGACTCCCAGCAGTGAGATTTTGAGCAGTGAGTGACTCCTGACAGCCAGCGGTGCGTGCAGCCCTTGGTTACACTCTTGTTCTTCACGAGGATCCGCTGTGGTTGGACTGGGAGCTGCTGTTGAGGAAAGGACGGATCCTCTGTTGAGGAGAGGACAGATCCGCTCCTTGCCTTGTTTGCACTCTGATTGCACTTTCTGGTCCTGAAATGTCAGCAGCCACGAGGTAAATGCTTGCTGATGGAGGAAGAAGAGCAGCAGTCAGAGCACCAAAAGCAGAAAAGCCCAGACATTGCCAGAGATCAATGGAGTGAAAAGGAAGCTGCAAATGACCCCAGCGATGAAGAAAAGAACCCAAAACTTTGCAGTGTATGCCCATAAACCACCACCAAACAGGACAGATTTCTTATCCTCCCTCTTTCTAACAGCTTAGGCCTCGAGACATGGAAATTCCATGACAAACGCTGGCACGGCTCTAACAACCATGTGCCAGGCGTAGGCACATGCTGCAAGGGGACAGACATCACTGATGTTCTCCCAGTGTCCTCTCCAAAGGCAGGGTTCCTCTCCTTTTCCTGTCCTCTGCAGAGATGTCACCAGGTGCATCTGGAGGAACAACCTGGCATTGCTAGTGATGAAATGACCCCTTTCCACAGTCCTAGTCCCTGTTATTGTAGTAGTTCTTACTAAAGGTGAAAAACAAATTCAGCCCAGCTGCATTATCATCACACAGCACTTGGCCTCATCTCTCCTTTGGCCCCGTTCTTATTATAATTTTTGAAGACAACAGAGTAATTACTATCGGGGAGGGGATAGGGGTTTGGAGTGGGGGACGGCATTCAGCTAATGCACCACAAATAACACAGATCTCCTCCAGCCCAGCAGAGCCATGTTACCCTAGCAGAAAACAGAAAATCTGTTGCAGTTCAGGGTATTCAGGTATCTCTGCCCCTGTGCTCAGTCCCGGGTCTGCTTTGTTTGATAGTACAGACTGGCTTTGCTGGCTCTGCACATCCATCCAGGGACTCCCTCTACAGAGCTGGGTTCATTCGTCTTGTTTCCTTAACCCTACAAACACTAGCAGGTGAGTATCAGCTGTAGGATGGAGCTTAATTAGTCTCCCATCTGCACCCACTAGTCCTTGGCTTCTTAGGTGGAAGGATGACTACTCTGCTTCTTCACAGGACCTAGTTCGTTTTTGTGTTTCCTTGCCATGCTCTTTCCAGGATCAGACAAGAAGGACAAAGCTTTACCTTGACTCCATCATTCCATTCTCTTGTGAAACGTCGAGGATAGCATGAGGCTTTGTTTGCCTTTTTGACTGCTGTAGCACATTTTGTTTCAGGATTTTCCTCTGAGTGGCTCCATTTAAAACCAAGAAATAAGTAAGCTTCCAAAGCCAAACTGGCAAATTATGAGTGGCTCCAGTTATCACACTCTTCATTTATCTAGCTTTTCTCAGTGCCTCACAGACACCTTCAGATTTGAGCTTCTGGAGTAATGCTGGTTCCATATTTTACTGCCTGCCTCCTTTTCAGAATGTTTTTTGGAGAGGCCTTGTCAAATACTTCTTGAAAGCAAAGAGAAACAGTATCAACTCTTTATTCTTTCTGCTGTGGTGTAAACAAGATTTCACTATCCTTCAGAAACTTTTCACTGAAAGTCCTCTGCATTTGCTCTTTGTTTCACCTATGGGTAGCACATTGGGTTGGCTCTACAGCTTGGAAAGGCTGAGGCTTCTTGTGCAGAGACCCTGTTTGCTCTGCTTGGCTCTACACGCATACAGAGGTTAACATCAACAGGCTACTGTGAAGGGGCACTGGGTCAGCAGCTTCCATTGTGAGGTCCTCCAGAAATCCAGGCGTGCCTTCCATCATGGGAAACCAGCCCTTGACCTGCTGCCACACCTAGCAGAAGGCATATTCCATGGTTTAGTAATACACAGACGACAGCATAAAGTTACATCATAGTGGGAGTATTTGTTGCCACAGCACTGCACTCCCTTGCCACAGAAAAACATGATCATTCAGAACTCTCTGCAGCTCAGAGGATAGCTAAAGGAATAATTAAAAGAGAAGATCTGTTTGCACACACACAGAAAAAAAATAATAATAAAAAATAAAAAATTATTTTTCATAGGGCAAAGATTTTTCTTATCAAAAATCTATTCACTAAAATGCTAATGATAGTCAGTGATTAGAAACTGCTGCTCAAGTTTTGAAAGTTCCCAGTGGGTTTCACAGACACAGCATGTGTCTTGTCAGTTCAAGAAATGCTTTCAACAAATCAAACTTCAGGGTTTCCATTTAAAAAAAAAAAAAAAAAAAAATCATTTTCTTAATGCTTCACTGTGCTAAAGCCAATAGGGACCTTTGAGTTAAGTGACAAAGACCACATTATTATTTGCAAAGTCAGTTCTGATAGAAGTCTTTTGAGGCAAGATGTTCTCAGGTAGGCATAGAAGAACTGATAGCAAATTTGTGTAATGCTTATCTTAATTTAAAAATTGGGGGTTTTATTCAAATGAATTCTGAACTTATTTTTATTTATTAGTGTACAAACAATTTCTCTGTGAACTAAATGAAGGTGTTCCAACAAGAAATGCAGACCTTCAAGAAAAGCAGGACTTAGCTTCCCCCAGCATCCGTAAGCGTCTAGCAAGCAAATTTGGTTGCAAGCAACACCACATTAATCCTTATTAATACCATCACCAAACATTCAGGTTTGAAGCATTTGGGTCTGCATGTGGGTTTGGGAGATTTCCAAGGGACCATTCCTGCTGCTGCTGGTTTAGAGTTGAATATCTGACATTCTCTCCTCAAGTCCGAGGTTGGGATCCCAGAAAACACCACTTACACTGTCATAGAGTGCCCAATTGCCTCCAGCAGGGGAAATGCTTGCAAGACCTAAAATCTTGAAAACTGATTATAGACCACTGTTCCCTCGGGAGCAGGCAGCACGAGAGCTGCTCCTCTCCTGGGAGAACAGAGGCTTTATGACACTGTCTTTGCAAGCAAGGGGGCTCCTGGGTTCTCTCTTGAGCTCTGACTGCTCTTGAGCTGTTTTGATGCCTTTTAGTTCTTAACTCTGTTCTGGCTGCTTTGCTGAACTAAACCAGGGCAGATTTTAAAGTCACAGGGTCTAATAGGGCAACCAGTCACTCTACTGATTAAGGAGGAAAAAAAAGGACAAATCTTGTAAGAAATTGATTATATTACTCATTAAATGTTTCAGATTTTGCTCCAGTACAGACTATGGTAGAAGTAAGACAATTAGTGGAAATGCATGAGTAGAAGGCTTTGTTTACTGAAAAAAAAAAAAGATGAGAAGCAAGGCAGAAGTTAGGTAATGTGTCTGGAGTTATGTGTATGTATGCACCTATACAGATACACCCACCCCACAGACTGCTGAGGCCAAGTGTCCTCTGGGACTGCCCCAGAAGTTTCCTCACCCCAGAGGCCTAATCTCATGCTGACCAACCTCCACACTCTCCTGCTTGCCCCCGGGATGCCCAGCTCCTTATCTTACCAGCACCACTCTGCCTTTCCCAGGCTCCCATCCCTCTTGCATTACATCAGAATCACAGAACAGTTTGGGTTGGAAAGGACCTTTAAAGGCCATCTCGTCCAAGTCCCAAGGGCTAAGCATGCCATAGCAGTCAAAGAGAAGGGGATTGAAAGGACCAGTTGAATCTGGCAGATCAACACATGGTTGCAGGGCTGGTGCCAAAGCCAGGGGCTCGGCTGCTTAGCATGGGACTTGCTTTGAGAAACCTGGTCTGCTGGGGGCTGAGGGGGTCCACCTGTCAGAAAAGGGGAAGAGCACCCTCAGTCATAGGCTTGCCAAGCTGGTGAAGAGGGCTTTGAACTGGAGCTGCCGAGGAAGGGGAACCTCAATCCATTCCGCTCCTCATAGCATGGGGAATAAACAAGAGTTAGAGATGTACGCGTGCCTGCAGGGCGTTGGCACTGGCATTATGGAGATGTGTTTTTAGAATTAAATTTGTCCAGGGACATAAAGGGCAATAAGAAAGGGTTCTATAGGTACATCAATGATAAAAAGGAAGACTGGGGGAATTGTAAGCCCTCTCTGGAAGGAAAAGGGAGTTCTGGTCACCTGGGATATGGAGAAAGCTGGGGTACTCAGCAACTATTTTGGCTCAGTCTTTGCCAACAAGACTGCTAGCCACACGGCCCAGGCCCCAGAGAGCAAAGGCCTAGACTGGAAGAATGAGAAGTGCCCAGTGTAGAAGATCAGGTTTGAGACCAGCTGAGGAACCTGAAGGTGCACAAGTCCATGGGACCTGAGGAGATACACCCATGGGTCCTGAGGGAACTGGCAGATGTAGTTGCTAATGCACTGTCCGTCATATTTGAGAAATCATGGCAGTCCTGTGAGGTTCCCCTGACTGGAAGAGGGGAAACATAACCCACATTTTTAAAAAGGAAGACCCAGTGAACTATACACCAGTAACTGTCAAATCTGTGCCCCGCAAGATCATGGTTCAGATCCTCCTGGAAACTGTGTTAGGGCACACAGAAAATAAGGATAAGGAGTTGCATGGTGACAACCAACATGTCTTCAGAAGGGGCAGATCATGCCTGGCAAATCTGGTGGCCTTCTACAATGGGGCTAGAGCATTGGTGGAGAGGGAAAGAACAATTGTCATCTACCTGGACTTGCGCAAAGCATTTGACACTGTTCCCCATGATATCCTTGTCTCTATGTTGGAGAAGCATGGATCTGACAGGTGCACCACTTGTTGGGTAAGGAATTGGCTGGATGGTCATACTCAAAGGGTTGTGGTCAACAGCCAGATGTACAGGTAGAGAACAGTGAATAGTGGTGTTCATCGGGAGGCTGTACTGGGACTGGTACTATTTAACCTCTTTGTCGATGACTTGGGCAGTGGGATTGAGTACACCCTCAGCAGCCTTGCAGACAACACTGAGCTGTGTGGTGCTGTTAACATGCTGGAGGGAAGGGATGCCATCCAGAGGGCCCTGGATAGGCCTGAGAGGTGGGCCTGTGTGAACCTCATGAGGTTCAACAAGGCCAAACGTAAGGTCCACCACCTGGGTCAGGGCAATCCCAAACATGAATACAGGCTGGGTAGAGAATGGATTGAGAGTAGCTCTGGGGAGAAGGACTTGGGGGTGTTGGTGGACAAGAACCTCACGAGGAGCCAGCAATGTGAGCATGCAGCCCAGAAAGCCACCCGTACCCTGGGCTGCACCAACAGCAGCGTGGGCAGCAGGGCGAGGGAGGGGATTGTCCCCCTCTGCTCTGCTCTCGTGAGACCCCACCTGGAGCCCTGTGCTCAGGTGTGGGGCCCCAGTACATGAAGGACACAGAAGTGTTAGAGTGAGCCCAGAGGAGACCCACAGAGATGAGGGCTGGAGCACCTCTCCTATGAAGACAGACTGAGATAGTTGGGGTTGGTCAGCCTGGAGAAGAGAAGACTTCAGGGAGATGTTACAACAGCTTTCCAGTACCTAAAGGGGGCTTCAAGAAAGCTGGGGAGGGACTCTTTGCTAGGAGGTGTAGGGACAGGACAAGGAGTAATGGCTTTAAACTAAAAGAAGGCAGATTTAGATTAGACATAAGGGAGAAATTCTTCACTCTGAGGGTGGTGATGCACTGGAACAAGTAGCCCAGAGAAATTGTGGTTGCCTGATCCCTTGAAGTGTTCAAGGCCAGGTTGGATGTTGCCCTGAGCAACCTGATTTAGAGTCCCCCCACCACGGCAGGACAGTTGGAATGAGATGATCTTTGAGGTCCCTTCCTACCCAAACCATTCTGTGATTGTATGAGTCTATGACTCTATGACTCAGAGCCTGTCACAGAATCACAGAATCACAGAATTTCTAGGTTGGAAGAGACCTCAAGATCATCAAGTCCAACCTCTGACCTAACACTAACAGTCCCCACTAAACCATATCCCTAAGCTCTACATCTAAACGTCTTTGAAAGACCTCCAGGGATGGTGACTCCACCACTTCCCTGGGCAGCCCGTTCCAGTGTCTAACAACCCTTTCGGTAAAGAAGTTCTTCCTAACATCCAACCTAAAACTCCCCTGGCGCAACTTAAGCCCATTCCCCCTCGTCCTGTCACCAGGCACGTGGGAGAACAGACCAACCCCCACCTCGCTACAGACTCCCTTCAGGTACCTGTAGAGAGCGATAAGGTCACCTCTGAGCCTCCTTTTCTCCAGGCTGAACAAGCCCAGTTCCCTCAGCCGCTCCTCGTAAGCCTTGTTCTCCAGGCCCCTCACCAGCTTCGTAGCCCTTCTCTGGACCCGCTCAAGCACCTCCATGTGCTTCTTGTAGTGAGGGGCCCAAAACTGAACACAGTACTCGAGGTGCGGCCTCACCAGAGCCGAGTACAGGGGGACGATCACCTCCCTGGCCCTGCTGGCCACGCTGTTTCTTATACAGGCCAGGATGCTGCTGGCCTTCTTGGCCACCTGAGCACACTGCTGGCTCATATTCAGCCGACTATCAACCATCACTCCCAGGTCCTTCTCTGCCTGGCAGCTCTCCAACCACTCATCTCCCAGCCTGTAGCTCTGCTTGGGGTTATTGCGCCCCAGGTGCAGGACCCGGCACTTGGCCTTGTTGAACTTCATGCAGTTGACCTCAGCCCATCGGTCCAGCCTGTCTTTACTTCCAGAACTGGATAAGTGCTTTCCTGGTGTGAGGCTTTAAAACATACTGTAAATTGCAATTGTAAATGATATCTGAAGGACAACCCAACATCTTTAGTGTCTCATTTGTCCTGCAGAGAAGGGGTGTGTGATGGAAAGGCAGAGGAGGCACATGAGCAGAGGACTGTCTCAGTACAAGCTGTTAGATCTAATTGTTGATGGCCTTTAGAGAAAAGCAAAATAAATAGAAAAATTTTCTCTGCTATGCTTATTGTGCAAGTGTCCTTACGTAATAAGATGCTGTTGTTGGTTTAGGTTTGACTGGATGCCAGTTGCCCACCATGCTGCTCTCACTCCCCCTCCTCAACAGGATGGGGGGAGAAAATAATAAATGAAATAATAAATAAATAATAAAACAGCTCATGGTTTGAGATACGGACAAGGAGATTGCTCACCAACTACCATCAAAAGCAAAGTAGTTATCTGGGAATGTTAACGTAATATATTGCAAATTAATAAAAGTAGAGCAGCGAGAACTAAAAGCGAAATAAAACCACCTTCCCCTCATCCACCCTCTTCCCCCTCCTCCTCCCAAGCGGTGCGGGGGAACGGGGAATGGGGGCTGAAACCATGAAGAAGGAGTGATGTTTAACAACAAACTCCACAAAGATGAGCTGTTGTCTCCTCCACAGCTTTGCAAAGCTAGCTGGCTAAATCGCCATTTGCCCTTGCTCATTACTGCCTTGTAACAGCTTGATTTTTACAGCTGCTGGAGTCCCTGCACATCCTTCCTGGAGAAATGGAGGAAAAACTTAGGATAAGAAAACCTCAAATAGAATTGAAGGAGGAAGAATGGGCCAGACTTGTTCAAGTTACCGATCTGTTGATCCAGTACCTCACCGAAAGCAAAGTGGCTTGTGAACACTGGAACAGATTTTCTGGTTTAGTCAAAAGCCTTAGCTCTAAAACTGTCTACCTCAGTCAAATTAAAGATGCAAATTTGCAATTCAAGTAAAAATATTAATCATTTAGATATATTTTTAAATATTAGAATGCTTAATGAAAAGAAAACATTTATTCTTCTGCAAGAAGAATAGAGGATATTTCCTCAATAAGGCTTTCATATACGATCAGAAACAAAAGAATCTGCCATTTCAAAGTTGTTGTTGTTATTATTTGATGCTGAGCCAATGAAAACTCTTCAGAAATTAAAATTTAATCTAAAGCAGGAGAAATAAGACTGAAGTCTTGTTTGCTTTCTTTCTAATGGAAAACTCCTCACGTGGACAAGGAGGAGGGTTTGGGGGGGTTGAGGGCCCCTTTTCTGGGTGCATCTTCAGCCCTAATTCCCATGTGTGCTTTGTGCTCCAAGTAAAGAATTTCTTCCCCACATCACATCTCATCTAAATCTCCCCTCATTTGTTCAAAGCTATGATTTCTGGTTGCTTTTGGAAGGATTACTCTAACAGGGTCTCCGAGGCTGCTGTCCCAGTGACAGTCCCCCCCCACCCCCGCCGCATTAGTCTGATTTTCTGAGGAAAAAAAAAAACTCTTAGACAGAGTTTTCCTGCTTTTCTGGGGAACCCAGGATTTACACAGAACCATGAATATTGTTGAAACAAGGAAGAAACCACCTGTACTCTATATCTTACCTCGGCTGAATTTGGATATAGTACTTGGCTTACTCTACTTTTAATGTTCAGCTCACGCAGTAGCAAAGATCAGTTAGTCCAACGCCGAGGAATTCACACAGTCCCAGTGAAGAACAGCTTTATTTATTCAAGGACAGTGAGATGACAGCTTGGGACAACAGGAATCTCGTGACAGGAGATCAGCAATGTGCCTCAGCAGTGCTGCACTGAAGTGGGACCCACTTCAGGTTTGCTGCAGAAGAGGACCTTGGAAGCCTTGCAGGCGCGCTGGTGTCAGCACGTCTTTGGAGGTGGCCGCTCCACAAGAGATCTCCACCTGTTCTGCCCTCAGCCCTGGCCAGGAGCTGCCAGTGAGCAGGAGGCTTCAGCCCAGCAAACACAGACAGGCAGCGAGTGGCTAAGAAATGGTCTGTGTTTGTCAGGCATTTCAATACTTGTCAGCCTGCACTGAGCGCGCCACCTAAATTGTATTTTCCTTTGCGACTTCTCCAGCACAGATCTTTTTCCCATGCCGTCGAAACTGGCAAATTTAAGCAAATGCCAATAATTCCATTTCATCCCTAAATTTCTTTTGTCATCATCATTGAGCTTGGCTTATTAATGATTTCTTAGCATTTCAGCTTGAATGGGCATTCATAGATTTTCCTTCTTTTTGGGTTAAACCAAGAGTTATAATTGGGTTTGTTTCTGTCAGCTTCTAACTCTTCTTTTCACTTGCATGTGGCCAAGGCGCTGTGTATAAATCTGAGGATGCAGAAGGGATTCAGTGGGAAGAGGGAAAGGACTGGATATCAAGAACACATCGTTGTATGCCTTATGCTGCAGGGCTGCAGCACTTCTGCAAGTTCTAAACACGTCTGGCTGACAAATTGCTGGGCCGTTCAAACGGAGATATAAAATCTTCGACTGACTCCGTTAGGGTCTGTAATTTTTGATAGTTGAGTTTGCCAGTTGTCTATTATGCTGATTTTTTTCTCCAGCTAAAACCAACTTTTGTATAACCGTAACTCTGGGTTGATTTACTATATGTACAGGTCCCCTAAGAGGCAGAGAAGTGAAGTATATTCTCCCTTTTGGTCCTGTGCAGTTACTAAATTACAATTTTAACACCTGAAATTAATGGCTAACTGGAGGCAGGCTTGGCAGCGAGTAAAATTAATGAATTGACTAAATATGATAGCAGAGGAAAGAAAAGAGCTATGCTTCTTCTATCTGTTTTTCCAACTTTAGCTGAAGCAAGAAGCCAGCAATTACACATCAGTCCTGGGGTGTCTGCGAATCTGATGAGCCAAAGCGCCCGTTGTGCATGAGGAGGTTCTGACACCCCACCATGAGGCATTATTTGGGGAGGCCAGACCTCTTCGGAGCAGCCCTTTTCCTCCATCTGCCTTAATGCCCAAGGTGGTCTGGGGCAGCATGGCCACGATGTGCTCTGCCCGGAGGGGTCTGGAAGAGGAAGCGCGGCAGCAGGTGTCCGGACTGATGGCAGCTTTTATCACTGCTGCACCTTAACACCAACAGCCAGGATTACACTGACACTGCTGATTCGGGGAGAAGGAAGTTTACGCGGCGTGAAAACAAGACTACAGACCGAATATGGGCTTGCTGCTGCCTTACTTTGCTCTTCCACTTCATGTGTCCAGCCGAGCTCAGTCACCAGCTGAGCTGAAGGTGCTCTCTTGGGCTTCAAGTGGAAAGCACAAGGGAGTTGTACTGACACGTTCCATTTCAGCCTCATAGCAGGCTGCACAATAGTTAGTTCAGCTGATTGAAAGCTGTCTCTTTTATTTATTTTTATGGTCTCTCTCTCTCTCCCTCTTTTTTTGTTTTGTTAATTTCCTTTCTGCACAAGTCGCTGCCTTAGCTGGAGCCCCATTCCTGAGGCCTGCAGGGGACAGGCTGACACCTGCCTGCAGCCTGCTCAGGACGTCAGACCCGGGCTTCATCTGCAAGCATCGCCACCTTGCTGCACCTCCAAGGTGCTGGTGTGGTTGAAAACGAAATACTCCGCACCCAGAGTTGCTGACTACTGTTCTGTATCGCCGAGCCACTCAAATTCCTCTCCCGCTGTCCTCAACACGGGCATTTCAACTACACATCCCTCGCTATGGGGACTGGGCTGCAGTAGCGAGCTCATGCTCCTGCACGCTGCACAGCCCTGCTGACTCTCATGTCACAGACCAGGTGTGCCTTCCTCAGCGCAGATAAAGTCTGCTCGGTGAGCCTACCGAGCATAATTAACTTGGCCTTTTCTGGAGATAAGCAAGACAGAAGCCAAACCTACACTTCTTTCCCTTACCAGCACCTTGTGCTTTAGTGCTTGTTACGAGGAGAGAGAAGTGCTTAACTGACAATTAGCAAGCTAAATTAAAAAAACCCTGTCTCAGAGTTACAAGATTTCATGCGCTTACTTTCTTTTTCAAGGCATCCAAGGATTCCCCCTCCCTCCCACCTGGTTTTCCACCATAAATTGTAACTTCATTTTGAAAAAGGTAATACTTAGCTCTGTCTTTACATAAAATACTGAATTCAATATTTACAGTTATAATATTTCCTCCAGGATCAGTGTCATATGCCAAAGGTTTCTCTGCGGAGTTGCAGTAACAAAGAATCAGAGGAAAGCCCAAGGACGGGGACCGCAAAGGTGTTTGAAACAAACATCCCTAGGATGCCCTGAACCACCCTGCTGCAAGCCAAGCCTGTGAATCATCCCTCTGTGTTTTGACACAGGGCTCACATCAGTAAAAAGGGGTTCTAGAATGTTTCTTTAAAAGAGGAAATGCTGAGACAATATTAAAAAACACAGAAATTTAATTAAGTGACATTTTTCTTGGAAGTGCGAGAAATAAGTGATTATGTTAGTTGCAGATTGAAGATTCTGAGTCACCGTGAGGAAGAAGAGATTCTGGAAGCAATCTTTTGCAGTTTTCTGCCCTTTTTGCAGATCAAGTTCCTTCAGACTGGCTCCCAGAGAAAGAACTGAAAGAGGAAGAAAAAAACAATTTCAACAGAAATTCATTACCCACTTCAAATGGCTAACAGAGCAAGTGTATAAAAACAAGGTACAGTGACATAACGGGTTCTCATTAAATCTAAGAGATAATCAAGGTCTGTGCTGCTGAATGGAGAACCATCAATTAGCTGCGTTGAGAAATAACCCTAAAGCACTGATGGCAATGACCGGTCGCATTCATGAGAAAGCTAGGGATACCAGCTTTGGTTAAAAATATTTACTGGGGGTAAACTGGGAAACTTCTGCAGTGGGACACTTAGAATTATTAAGAGCAGAGCCAAGACTCAAACACCGATAAGCCACCCTGGCTTGGCACTTCTAAATAAAATGCCTGAAATAGCAGGAACCTGTCCCTTCTGTCTCCTTAACTCAGGAGCGCTTTGTCTTCTGCCAAGCTCTCATGGCTTCTCTCCTCCTGCCCCAGCACTATGGCCTTCACTTGCCCATGAGCTGAGACTCTTCTACGTGGAGCAGTGTGTAAGCCTCATCTCCTAGGCAGGAAGCTTGAGGAGGCCCACTGACTCTGCTCCAGAGCTTAAATTCCTCCGGGTTTGACTTCAGGACCAGGCAAGTCCCTCCAGCTCAGTTTATTTCCCCATCCTCGGGGAGGAAAAGTATCTACTTCACAAGGAGTGTTCCTTTTTCCGGCACACCAATGGACCCATCCCTCCTTGCAGCCGCCGTCCCCAGTCTGACGGTGTTGTGTCAGCTCGTCACTGCCTCAAGGGCAGCGTTACCTTGTTTGAGGTGTCGGCTTGGTTAACTTGATTCCCAGATTTCCACACACCGACCTCCGGTTTGTGAAAACAAACCAGCACACCCCCAGCAAAAACCGTCGATGCACGTGGACACAGATGCTCACCGCCACGCTGGCTGAGCGGTTCTTGTCACCCCTGCTTGAGCTAGGGCAGCACTGCAGCTTTGACACACATTTGAGTGAAATAGGAACTGACAGTGCCGAGGCGTTTTAAGTGCTCGGCTACAAAAGATTCATGCAATTATCTTTTGTCGGAATTCATTTTGTCAGACCTGCGCTGTGCTAATATCTTTAGAAACTCTAAAGATGGAAAACTGAGAAAAAATGCCAGTTAGGGCAGTCTGATATCACAGCAGCATTTCTGGGGTAGGAGAAATTACAGCCAGAGGAATAAGCATTCCCAAGAAGAAGTACAGGCTTGGGAAAATTGCCACTGGAGCTATCGGTTGTGAATACTACCACCACTGACCGGTACCTAAGTTATCAGCTACCTACAGCTTTCTCGATAGGTTACTGGGTGAAACTTTTCCAGATGGAAACCGTCACTAGTCATAATTAGAGAAAGAGCATTTCTGCTAATTGTATGAACACTTACTTCCTAACTACATCTTGGAGGGGCTCTCTGGTTCCGCACAGCAAGGTGTTCACAGGGATGCTGCAGCTGGAACAAACCTAGGGCCAGTCTCCCTCAAAATCTCTTTAAATCCTGCTATAAGCATATTCCATTATAAACTACCTTTCATAGGTGTTCAGAGACTTTGTCAGAGAGGTCTCCTCTAATTCTGGAGGGAACTGTGTCGTAATACCGCTGAATAATTTCAGAGATTAAAGTTTCACAGACTGCTTAATGTAGGTTTTTTTGTTGTTGTTGTTTTGTAAAAGACATTTTAAAAAATAAAAATAAAAAAAAAATCATATCCACTGATGTTTAATAAATTCATGCCATTTTTTCATGCCCCTTTTAATATTTCAAAATTATTTCAGCAGTTTTGAGTTAATTTCACAGTAGGGTGCAACAAGTTAAATTCTTACTGTATCACCAAAAATAACTGATTTGTTTAGCTGATCCTAACAAATAAAAAAGAAAAGAAAAGAAAAGAAAAGAAAAGAAAAGAAAAGAAAAGAA
>NC_048926.1:82087873-82109719 GCF_011077185.1 Oxyura jamaicensis | reverse complement strand
TAAGAAAAGAAAAGAAAAGAAAAGAAAAGAAAAGAAAAGAAAAGAAAAGAAAAGAAAAGAAAAGAAAAGAAAAGAAAGGAAAAGAAAAGAAAAGAAAAGAAAAGAAAAGAAAAGAAAAGAAAAGAAAAGAAAAGAAAAGAAAAGAAAGGAAAAGAAAAGAAAAGAAAGGAAAAGAAAGGAAAAGAAGAGAAAAGAAAAGGAAAGAAAATAAGAGAAAAGAAAAGGAAAGAAAAGAAAAGAAAAGAAAAGAAAAGAAAAGAAAAGAAAAGAAAAGAAAAGAAAAGAAAAGAAAAGAAAAGAAAAGAAAAGAAAAGAAAGAGTAGTTTTATTTTTCAGCCTGGCAATAAAATTTTCACATTTTGAAAAAGCAACAGTCCCTTATCGTTTATCTCTTGACTATACCATGCTGCTGCGTTTCCTCCGGAGTGCAAGGCAAAGACAGTTTGTGGCTTGCTAACAGCAAGCACCTTTGTAGTCACGGCAGCTTGGTGCTGCCTCTCATCCCCCACGCCGTCGGTGGGGTTTTGACGTTGCCGTTGTGGAAGCACCATTGAGCTCTGTCAGAATGAACACACTGACATCTGTTGACTGGCTGTAGTTTAGGGAGCACACAATTTTTTCCGGCCAGCTAGCAGAGCTCTTCATTTAGCTTAAACAACCAAGGCTTGGGAATTGAAACACAAAGATCACAGCTCTTATTTGTCATCAGGAAGTGCCTTATTAGGGAACATGCGTAGCTTTCTGGTGCTCAGGTTGTGCTCACAAAGCCCATTAAAAGGACATTAATGAGCTACTTGTAACTTGGAAAGATCTCTTGCCTGTGAATATTTATGGTTACGTCTTACCGGCAAAAAAAATTTTCAGAATTGCTCAATTAGATTAAAGTCTTACTATGCAAGGCTTTAAAAAACACTTCAAAATACCTTCTGTTTCAAAACATTTTCAGAACTGGAGATTTTGTTGACTCTCCCAATCCTCTGACAATCCCAAAGTCTGCGATGGAAGAAGACATTCGAATCTACCTCCCATAAAGGCAGAGGCAGTTTCCAAAACCAAGAGCTATAAAATTTCCCATAATTTATCTTCGTTCAGAAGCAGAGAAACTAAAGTGAAGTGCCAGGCTGAGAAGCAGCTCCAAGACTGCCTCATTTTGGTGCTTTCCTGGAAATGTTATTTTTCTAGCCCTTTTAAGTGAGAAACCCACCGGCCAAAGTCGGATATCTGAACATCAGGGAGATAAACTGGTTTGTGAGAAAGAGACGTGGTGGAAAGCCAACTTCTTCTGTCCTTTGAGTATCGGAGCAGAGTCATAGGAAAAAAATCATGGCTCTGTGAGACTCTGTGAGGTCAGAGTCTCACCCCAAGTCTCCAAGACCGATGAGAATGCCTCAGCAGGCCTTGGGTTGGGTGCTCCTCCCCTCCCTCATGGACACTGCCAAAATCAGTCTCCCTAAAGTATTCTGAGAGTTATCTCTAGGGAAGCTGTGGGCTAAAACATCCCCGTTAGCTCCAGTCTCTGGACAGAACAAGTGGCTGAAATGTTCAGGCAGCACACCCCAGACCCACGTGCTACCTAGGAATTAGGCAACAGATTCTTTACCCTTGAATGCAGTAATTTAGGCACAGGGGAACCTGCGGTGGTCTGGGATTCATGCTGACCAGAACATTTACTGGCATGAAGGGAGAGATGACCTGTTCAGGTAGGAGCTGCAATACCAGCAATTACTTAAAAATTCACAAAGCGATACATCAGACCCAAAAAGGAAAAGTAAGAGATCAAAAAAGGGAAACAGAAACAAACAGAACAAATGAAAACAGAAACATAATCCTAAGGCATTTAGAAATTTGATCTCACAGGCCTTCCTCAAGTAATAACCTCTTTGACTTAATAGACTGAACTTTTGCAGCCACAGAACCAATTCTCTGAGCTGGAAAAAATAATTAGGAAAAGTAAATAAATAAATAAAAAGAATTGTTTGATTTGGCTGCTCTTTCAGGGAATTTCTTTAAAAAACAAACAAACAAACAAACAAACAAAAAACATTATATATACTATTCTATCATTTTGTCTGCATGTTAGTGACGACTGCAATGTAGAAAGCTAGGAAAATGCTCACTTGAAATTGAGACTTAAAAAAAAAAAAGGAAAAAAAAGAAGCAATAATATAACCTTATTGTGGTTAGAACCGAGTATTTGACCACAGGGCGCTTCACTTGTCCCCAGGCCTGATAACTGCAGATGGGTCCCTCCTAACTCTGAGGGGAAAACGGATCCTGGCCCAGGAGCTGGCAGGGCTCATTGAGAGGGCTTTAGGCTAGGTAAGAGGGGGGACGATGAAGTAGGGTTCATTAGAGGTGTGCCAGGGAGAACAATGTCAGGGCTGGGGGAGAAGGCAATGGTCCAACTGAAGTGCATCTACACTAATGCAGGCAGCATGGGCAACAAGCAGGAGGAGCTGGAAGCCGTCATGCAGCAGGCAGGCTATGACTTGGTTGCCATCACGGCAGAGTTCCCTGGGAGGCAGCTCTGCAGGGCAGAGGAGTCCAGGAAGGCTGGGCACTCCTCAAGGAGGAAATCTTAATGGCTCGGGAGCGGTCTGCCCCCACGTGCCCAAAGAAAAGCTGGTGCAGAAGAAGACCAGCCTGGCTGGACAGAGAGTTGTGGCTACAGCTTAGGAAAAAAAAAAAAAGAAGGTTTATGACCTTTGGAAAAGGAGGCGGGCCACTCAGGAGGTCTATAAGGATGTTGTAAGGCTGTGCAGGGACTAAATTAGAAAGGCCAAAGCTCATCTGGAGCTCAACCTGGCTACTGCTGTTAAAGATAACAGAAAATGTTTTTATAAATACACAAACACAAAAAGAAGGACTAAGGAGAATCTCCATCCTTTACTGGATGCAGGGGGAAACTTAGTGCCAAGAGATGAGGAAAAGGCTGAGGTGCTTAACGCCTTCTTTGCCTCAGTCTTTAACAGCAAAACCAGTTGTTTTCTGGACGCCCAGTACGCTGGTGGAAGGGGATGGGAGCAGAATGTGGCCCCCACAATCCACGAGGAAATGGCTGGCGACCTGCTACAGCATTTGGATGTACGCAAGTCAATGGGGCAGGATGGGATCCACCCGAGGGTACTGAGAGAACTGGCAGAGGAGCTGGCCAAGCCGCTTTCCATCATTTATCGGCAGTCCTGGCTATCGGGGGAGGTCCCAGCTGACTGGCGGCTAGCAAATGTGACGCCCATCTACAAGAAGGGCCGGAGGGCTGACCCGGGAAACTACAGGCCTGTCAGTTTGACCTCAGTGCCAGGGAAGATCATGGAGCAGATTACCTGGGGTGTCATCATGCGGCAGTTGCGGGCAATCAGGTTAGGTGCGTGTTTTGATCTGCTCAGGGGTAGGAAGGCTCTGCAGGATGACCTGGATAGGCTGGACCGATGGGCTGAGGTCAACTGCATGAAGTTCAACAAGGCCAAGTGCCGGGTCCTGCACCTGGGGCACAACAACCCCAAGCAGAGCTACAGGCTGGGAGATGAGTGGTTGGAGAGCTGCCAGGCGGAGAAGGACCTGGGAGTGATGGTTGATAGTCGGCTGAATGGGAGCCAGCAGTGTGCTCAGGTGGCCAAGAAGGCCAGCAGCATCCTGGCTTGCATAAGAAACAGCGTGGCCAGCAGGTCCAGGGAAGTGATTGTCCCCCTGTACTCAGCTCTGGTGAGGTCGGACCTCAAGTACTGCGTTCAGTTTTGGGCCCCTCGCTACAAGAAGCACATGGAGGTGCTCGAGCGAGTCCAGAGAAGGGCTACGAAGATGGTGAGGGGCCTGGAGAACAAGTCTTACGAGGAGCGGCTGAGGGAGCTGGGCTTGTTCAGCCTGGAGAAGAGGAGGCTCAGGGCCGACCTTATTGCGCTCTACGGGTACCTGAAAGGAGGCTGTAGCGAGGTGGGGGTTGGTCTGTTCTCCCACGTGCCTGGTGACAGGACGAGGGGGAATGGGCTAAAGTTGCGCCAGGGGAGGTTTAGGTTGGAGATTAGGAAGAATTTATTTACCGAAAGGGTTGTTAGTCACTGGAATAGGCTGCCCAGGGAAGTGGTGGAGTCACCATCCCTGGAGGTCTTAAAAGACGTTTAGATGTAGAGCTTAAGGATATGGTTTAGTGGAGGACTTGTTAGTGTTAGGTCGGAGGTTGGACTCGGTGATCTTGGAGGCCTCTTCCAACCTAGATGATTCTGTGATTCTGTAATTTAAGTTTCCATCACAAAATGCTTTCACATGTCCACAGTGTCTAAACCCAGAGCTTTATTCAAAAAGAAGGACCAAGAAATATGCATTTGTCCCAGCTGGTTCCTGGAAGACCTGACACATCTTTAGTCCTCAAGGAGTCAGTAAATTCATCCAGTTAGTAAGACATCCAGGTACCACCTAACTATCACTTTTAAAGTAACTTTTTAGAAGACAAAGGTTGATATTTTAAAGGAAAGGAGAGATAAAAATTCATCTTACTTAACATGACCTCCGTCAGGCTAGATTTGAATTACATTCCAGATGGCCTATGAAAATCTTTCATGTCTCTCGCTCCATTAGTTGGTACACTTAGCAAATGTTGGGTAATAACCAGACATACTCTTCTCGTCATGAACAAGACATGGCTACACACTCACTCTGGTAATTTTCAGAATCTCCTGTTTTCTGAGGTGACAAACGTCATCCAGTTTGGTCACCAATGGCAGCTCAGCAGAGGCAGTGGGCAGCAATTACAGCCTTACTGTAAGCCTGAAGTCTGCTAACAGTGCCCATGTTTCCAGCTCAGCCATCATTTTTAACAGCACAAAATAGAGGATGCTTCTTCTGAGTTGTGCTCCAGCCATCACTGCTGAGTGTGAACCTAGGATATCCATAAAAGTCAGAAGAAAGAATTCATGGATCTGAGGGCACTCAGGCAGCAGTTTTAGAGGCACTACAGGACACCGCTTCCTACGGAGCACTGGCTTGCTTTTGCAATAAAAGGGTGAGAAAATAAATTCCTTAAAAGCATCAGGAAGGTAGGTACTGCTTTTAGTGTTTTGCTTAAAGCATCAGGAAGGTAGGTACTGCTTTTAGTGTTTTGCTTAAAGCCTATGTCCTAGAATAACAATAAAAAATGAAACATCAGTTTTCTCTTAGAGGTGAAGGGAGAAATAATTCCTTCTCAGCAGTACAGAATATTTCAAGAACTAGAATGTAAACTGAGACAACTCAGTGAAATTGTTCGCTTTGAAAAAGTTGTGTGTACAGGGTGCAATGTCCCACAGTGGGAGTGGAGATTAGAAATTGGCCCAGGCAGCTGCTGCTGTAAAGTTAGTATATAATTATTGTAGAGCTTCTCAGAAAGGAGAGAAGTAGTCACTTACCTGTTGAAACACTGTCCAAATTCAGACACTTTGCATTAAAAATAATAATAATAATAATAATAAATGAGGTAAGTACTTTCGGTATCAGGGCCTAGGGAGTCATATTCAGAGCTTCACATTTTCTAATAACCTATACGTTTGGTCCTACACCCCTCACTATAAAGACCTCATCCTTTGGCATCCTTTGACGGGGCATGGGTATCGGTCAGAAGACATGGTCGAGCAAGGACCCCCTTTGCATACAATGAGCTCTGACGTGAGTGCTGTTAACTACTCTGCCTCGATTTATCATGCACACATCAAATGTACCCTGCTCTTTCTCACAGGGAATTATCATCCAGTAGATGGCATGATAAAAAACTGCATTTTGGTTAACTGCATTACCAACTTCCCTGAGCACAGAAAGCTCATTAGCTGCTTCAGGCTGTGTCTGCCAGAGGAATGATTACAAGGCCAGTTCCCTTTGCAATTATCTGTTTCAGGATGGGAGGCAATACCTCTGAGGCTACCAGCCTCCTGCAAAAGGCCAGAGTAGATGTCCAGTTTAGGAACAATTGGCTTTGCCTGGGTACCATGTTTTTACACAGCCAAGGACCAGCAAGGTGAAACCCCTTCGAAGCATGCATTGCATCCAGCTTTTCATTTACATATCAGTTCTTCTCCTTAGCAGTCAGGAAAATGCCCGCAGTAAAGGCCATCGTGTGCTTGCAAAGAGTCTTCACTGAGAAGCAAAGATGAATTTTCTTTAAGTTTGTCATTTCAGCCTAATTGTTGTAACATTTAAACTAAATGAACTCCACAGATGAGAGTGGGCCTACGGTCATAAAAATGACCCACTCATCACACGTGGCAGCATCTGACCCTAAAACAGCAAAAAATTAAAGCAAGGATGAAGAAGATAAGTTAAGCCAAATAATTCAAGGAGAGCAATTTAAACTCATATTGGCAATAATAATGTGCACTGGTCCACATCTGATCTTCAGCTATTTCTAAATTACACAGATAATAAAAAAGAGAATCTGCTGCACATTCACATGTACAGCAGGACTCTGCAATTTTAAGCCAAGGTCTATGGTTGATCAATATTGACCCTTTCGTCGTAGCTCTGGGTGTTTTTATAAGGGAACGGTCATTGCCATTATTCCAGTTGTAGAGGAAAGAAGACTTCCACTAGATGAGAAAGTCTTTCACCTGTCAGTGATGGGCCATTTCTGGTGCAGGACTGTGCCCATGAGGACTTCTTCTGAAGTTCCCATCCTATGGTACTGTTGTCAGCTTGTCCCTGATTATACCTCCTATTGATTCCTTTTTAAGTTTGAGTTTTATCAGGAGCTGTTTGTTCATACATACAGACCTCCTGCCACCTTCTTACTTCATCAGTTTGGGTAAGGTGATCCTTGAAAAATCCGTCAGCTCTCCAGGATGCATCTTCTGTCTCAGATGGTCTCCCATGGGATAATACCAGATTCCTGAATAGGCAAAAGTCCAGGTCTGTGATCTTGTTTTTTTAATTTATTTCCCTCCCATCCTTTTAACCTGAATTTATGGATCTTGGATTCCACCATTTTACGGTCACTTCAGCCAATGCCATCCACAAGCTTCACAGGCTGGACAGGCAGAAGTGAGGTAGATTGAAAGGTGGCTTATCGGTTGGACAGAGAGGGTGGTGAACAGTGGCACAAAGTCTAGTGGTGTGCCCCACGAGTCCATGCTGGGTCCAGTTTAACATCTAATTTGCTGTTTAATGTCTTCATTAATGAGCTGGATGTTGGGGCAGAGCATATCCTCTCTCAGGTTTTCAAATAACACAGACTAGGTGAAGAGGCTGATGTGTCAGAGGGTCATGCAGCCATCCAGAGGGCCCCGAAGAGGCTGGAGAGAAGGGCTGACAGGAGCTTCATGGAGTTCAGCAAAGGCAAGTGCTCCTTGACCTGTCCCTGGCGAGGAACAACCCCACACGTGCATAACTGCTGGGGCCGCCCAGCTGGAAAGCAGCCTTGAAAGTGGGACCCAGGGATCCTGCTGGCCACCAAGTCGATCAGGAACCCTAGAGTTAAAGAAGGCTAACAGCATGCTGAGCTACATTAGGCAAAGTGTTGCCAACAGGTCAAAAGAAGTGATCCTTCCCCTCTGTTCAGCACTGATGAGGTCTTACCTGGAGTACAGTGTCCAGTCCCCATTAGAGGAGAGACATGGAGCTACAGTAGAGAGTCCAACAAAGGGCTATGAAGATGCAAAAGGGACTGGAGCATCTCTCCTATGAGGAAAGGATGAGATAGCTGAGACTGTTCAGCCTGCAGAATAGAAGGCTTAAGGGGAATCTCATCAATGTCTATAAACACCTGAAGGCAGGTGCAGATAAGATGGAGCCAGGCCCTTCTCAGTGGTGCCCAGTGCCAGGACAAGAGGCAATGGTCACAAACTGGAACACAGAATGTCCCCCCGGAACACTAGGAAGCAATTCTGTGATGTGCAGGTGATGGAACAGTGGCACAGGCTGCCCAGAGAGGTGGTGGAGTCTCCTCCTTGGACACCATCAAAAGCTACCTGGATGAGGTGCTGGGCACCCTGCTGTGTGGCCCTGCTCAATCAGGGGTTGGGCCAGATGGACACAGGGGTCCCTGCAGAGCTCAGCCAGTCCGTGATTCTAAAGGGAACTTTCCGAAAGTTTCGGGAGTCTGGAAAGAATCTTAGAAGAAGCAGTAGTTCCAGTACTGCCATAGATCACAGCGGCAGTCCATTATATATAAAAACAAAGCAAAACAAAACAAATCAAAGCAAACAAAAACCGTTCACCAAGAGAGGACCAAATCAATTGAATTATTTTTTTTTCAGATGAGTGAAAAAAGATTTATTTTTATTTTCTCTGTTTCATTCCCTTTGTTCACATTTTCTTGTTAGGTTAAGCCATCTCTGATACTGCAGTGCAACCTTCTGATGCTGTTGATCTTTACCAGTATTCAAAATAGATGCTTTTTGCTATCAAATTTGTAGGTTACATTTCACTCTTAGAAACGAAGAGCACAAACACACGCACACACAGAAGCTGACCCTCAGTAAAACAGAAATCCTTATCTGCAGCTTGATCTTCCCTGTGTTTCTCAAAGCTCCCAGAAATTCCACCGGCACCAGAATTCAGACGCAGCTGTAAGCACGAGTCCATGGATCTGTCCCAAGCCAGCAGAAATAATGCTAAACCTCTCTTACTCTCCCGGACCAGAAGCGGTCTTTTGGCTTTCTGGTAACAAACACCGAACAGTAAATGTGTGACCAGGTTTCACTGGGCTCAGCTGTTAGCACCTACACAAGGAGAGCAGGATAGATTACTTATTTTTTTGTGGCATGGAGGGAGTTTACGGTTTAAATCAGTGTAGGCCTGCCCACCTGCAGCGTATCACAACTGGGAGAAACGATTCAGTGGTACCACATATATTTAAAGAGAGGTTTCCACGTTAAGGCTTCAAAGACAAAACAAAACAAGCCACAAATAACCGGAGAAAGCAGGTTGTGCTGCAAAATACGTGATTTCTTACTGACACACTAGTAAAACCGACAGAAAGAAACCCGTTTTAATTGTAGGTGAAGCCGCTGCTACTGCCTATGAGATTTAGGCAGCCCAAGCCAGGGAATCTCACTTCTCCTCCTCCTCCAAAACCTTAAATCCCGGCTCCACCGCTGCAGGCTGAGCATTGCCCGCGCAGCAGCCCCTGCAAACGCCGGCCATCGGTGGCCGCGCAGGCGGTGAAGGTACAAAAACCCCGGCCGAAGAAGCCCAACAGCCCAGCAGAGGCCGGGCTCAAATAGAGACGGAAGCCAAAGCTTTCAAACCCACAGCTGGAAGCCTTGCCGCTACATGAGGGTAATAACCGGGAGTGAAGGCGCAGCGCCGCTGACACAGCCTTGTGCACCGGCTATGTCTGACACAAGCCCCTCTGCTGGGCTGCCGAGTTCCGTCACGTTAACTCGCCCGCGGAGCCACGCAGAACCTTCACAGCGCTGCCAGACCCGAGGAGGCCCCGCTCAGGTGTGCCCTGCGCCGCCAGCGCGGCCCCGGCCCGGCCTAGGCCGTGAGCGGGTAACGGGGCCGCTTGATTTGGTTCCTAACGAGACGGGGACCTCCAGCTCGTCAGCCCCCGGCGTGTTGCTCACAGAACGTCCGCGGGAGAGGTCGTGAGAAGAATCTGCGGGACGGGGGGCTCGCGGAGCCGAGTCCCCGCTTGGATGTGTGGCCCGTGGTCGGCACTCTGCAGCAAGGCTCGAGGCTGAGCGAGCCGAAGCTCTCACGGAACTACAAATGAGGCTCTCTGGGGAGCCAGCGGCAAAGACGGGAGAATTATTTGACAAGAGGCATGACTTAAAATTAAAAAAGGCAACAGTGGTGGCAGCAAGAGCGTGGAAGGGGAGGGCGGGAGGGGGGAGCAGGAGGAAAGCATGAAATCCATCAAACCCATATTTGTCTCATTAAAAGTATTTTTAATTTATAATGTCCTGGAATGTAGTTGTCACCCAGCTGTGCAGCCATCAGCATGCTGCCTCTCTCTCTTTCTCTCTCTCTCTTTTAAAAAAAAAACCTCCTCTCTCCCACCTCACTGGGACTGCCATCAATTTCTTCTCGTCATCAGCAGTTAGAGTAAATGGATTCATTTGTGGGCAATGGGAGCTGAGAGACAAAGGTGACAATATAATTAAGGTTTTTAATTCTATGCCTGAACAGTTAAGTCCGGAACTCATGATAATTAGCTGGCTGCAATGAAGGATCTTTAGTTGTTATTTTCCCTTTGTTTCATGTAATTGTTCACTTTGGCCAGCTACATTTGTCCTTTAATCAGAATCCTTGCCCAGTGATGCTCTGTCCTTCCGTTGCTTCCCTTGAAGTGCAGGATGTGTGTTAGCAGTGCAGCAACATACAAATGCTGGATGTGCACGCCAGGCACCGTCCCCGGCCACACGCCGCTGCTGTGCGCCTCCTGCGCACGTGAAGAGGAGGGGAGTGCTGCCAGAGGAAAGCAGCTGCCTTGCCTGGGGACAGGAGAAAAGAGTGGATGGAGAAACATGTAAAAAGGAGGATGGGTAGGCTCTCGATATCACTGCATCTAAAATACAACAGGCTGATGTTGCTTTTAGCACTGTGGATCTACCAGCATACAGCCCTCGGATGCAGCTAATACTCCTCAGAGAAAAATAGTTATCACAACGTATCAGAAATACTTCCTCAACTATCTTTATTTTTTTTTTTTCTTTAAAAAATGAATGGTAACAGTCTGATTGGTCTTCTAACTGTTTTTATGTTTGTTTGCATGCCATAGCCTACATGACATCGGTGGCTTAGCCACCATACTGGGTGGGGTGAACAACAGAGCAATCTTACCAGCAATGGTGCTATTACAAGGCTGTGTTTCTTTGCGAAGAGGACACAGGTGCAAAAAGCCTTCCTAAGAATATCTGCATTAGAAAGAAGAATATGGAAATGTCAAAAAAAAAACATTTTTTTAAGACTGGATAATGAAGATATTTTGAGGACGCTTCCACCTCACCACTTACACCACTGAGTAATCTATTGGCTACACCACTGAGTAATGAGTAACCTCCACACCTAATGCTACCAGCAGAAAACTTGCAAGCCTGTCCTTAACCTACATGACTGGACAACGTGGGCTGCCACCCCCTTTTACTTGATCTGATTCCTGTGGCTGACTGCCTGTTTAGTCCATGATTCTGAAATAAATGCCCCGTGGTCCTGGTGCATGACACCTGTGAAAGCAGGGATCCCCAGGGATTTGAAGGGACGCCCCGAGGAGTCAGGGTTGTTCTGGGTTGCTGAGGAGCACGGAAGCCAAACCTCACATTGCCCAGTCTGCTCCATCAAACCTCCAGAGAATGGTCCTGAGGGCTCTAGGGGTCTGTTGGCTTAGTAAGTATTAGTCATGATATATCACCCACTTAAGGGGTTCCAGAGTGACTTTTCAGTGATTCAAAGACCTAATGAGTCATAAATTCAGCAGATGTAAGCAAGATGTCCACTTCTCTTGAACCTGCATTTATTAATAACTCAGAGGGATGTAATCTAATGAAAAGCAGGCAGGTGTCTGGTACAAGGGCAGGAACAAGAAGCAGGTATCAGGGAGCAAGAAGGTAACGTATCTGAAAAGTTTCAACAGGAATAAAGCAACTGCAGCATTGCAGAAAGTGAATCACTCTATACTGAAAAAAAAAAAGGTTACAAGAAGTACTGTGAGAATGTTATGCAACACTAACTTTGACTTATCACATAACTTAGCACGTAACACCAATAAAAACCTGCAGAGAGGCTATTTTGGCAAGTAATTTGCCCTCTCTGACCTGCCTGTAATACTTGATAGGACTCTCATTGCTTCAACACTGAGTGGACTAGAAAAGAGACAGAAAAAAATGTCTCTGGGAAAAATAAAAAATAAAAAAAAAAAAAGAAGAAGAAAAAAAGAGATGAAAGAAAAAGTGAAAAGTTGTTCCTACAAAGGAAAATCAAACACGGAAAAACTACATAATGAGTGAAGTGGAAATGCCTATGTCTCCCTGCTCATTTCTTACCTTCGGATATGGCATTTCCCACTCCCTACATCAATTACTCTGCTTCAGAATAAAATTTCTTTCAGCAGTGTAGAGCTATGTTTCAGAAGCAGTTTATTTTGGTTATATCACTGTCCTAGGGGCTCTACGACTGTCTGAATGAAGTGCAGAAGGTGTGCGCGCAGTGTCTTACACAAGCCATACAAAGTCCAGCACGTAAGGGTGGAGGTGGCACTTGAGGGCCAAGTTTTAAATGGGCTTAGTCATGCTGTAAACCAGTTCAGCCCCAGGCTGATGATGGAGAAAGTGAGCTACCTGGGAGCAGCAGTATTGTCTTCCATGAGAGGCATTTAAATCTGGAGAACTCGTTATTAATTTTCATGGACATCAACTCCCATGCCAGTGACAGGTCTGACAATGTCTGCCTTGTTCTGTTCCTTGGGGGCTGGCTTGGAAGAAGCAGGGGGGAGAAACCCGAGAAGCCCCAGCTTTCCACACCAAAATAACCCTTAAAATCTGTACACTCGAGTCTCAATGTACCAAGAACGTAATTTTAGTCCTCGGGTGCATTCCCTTCCGCTCCCAAACAGCAATTTTAGGAAAGCAAACATCTCTGGGGAAAGTGTGTGCTCTTGTTGGTTTCGATGCAAAGGCTCAGCCCAGCTCTTGTTACAGATCTTACTTCAAATCAGCACAACTTACTCCTCTAAGCCTGGATAGCATGTGTGCACAGGGAGTCTGAGCCTTCGGACTTACTGAACAACACAGCTTGGACTGGCAGTTTCCTTCCCGTTAAGCCTTTATTACAGAAACCTCACGAACTGTCCCTGCAGAGACACTGAACAGCAGAGACAGGCACTGGATTAATGCCACCAAAAGCTGTCCCAGACAGTGGCTAGGAAAGGACATGGAAGGCACGCACCACACCAGTTGGTGTAATTCTCATGGTGTACAACTTTCGTTTTACAGCCCATTTCAATACCTGCTTCGGTATCCTGGTACGGTGAGCTCCTGCTGGTTGCACTTCCCCGTACTATCAAACCGTTTAACCATCTGATCCCTGTGCCAGTCGAGGTATTTCAATCAGGCTTCGGTGGGAGAAGCATTTTGCTGAGGCCCAGACCTGTGAACTGAAGACTTTGATCAATGACATGAAACACTACCGGAGAGGAACGGGGGGAGACTTTCCCCCTGCACCTTATAGACCACCGAGACCAGCTGCACCATCTACCTGCAAGGCGAGCAGCTCTGACCTGCAGCTTGCCTGCTTGGTTGGTCAGGCTGGTTTCATTCCGCGTGTGGCATCGCATCAGAAGGAAAGGCAAGGTTTCTGATACTGTATGAGTTTGTCTGCCTGTAATTGAGCTCTGCTTCCACAAAGCAGTGGCACAATGAGTACACTGCATGCTCTCGCTCTGGAGAACTTCCCTTGGGTTCTTTATTGCCCCTAGCAAAGTCATTCTCTTCCATAGGTGATAGAGGACCACCTTGGGAATGCTGAAACTGCAGTAATAAACCATTAAAGTCAGGCAACACTGCTTTTGGAGAGCCCCAGTCTCCTCCATTCCTGGCTGAGAGAGGCCAGCAAGGCTTCTTATTTCGAGGTTTGGCATTCCCATTCATAAATCTATCCCACTTTGGAGGCTTTCCAAACTGGCTTGTACACTGAAATGCTGCTTTGAGCAGTCCCTGGACAGACATAGAGGGGAGGCTGTGACCTCCCATTCACGCCGGAGGGAAAGACCCCAGGAAGACCCCTCTCCCAGGAGATGCCCTTTCTGCAGAGAACCAGGCAACTCGGCCTGCAGCCTGCAAACTCAGGCAAGAAGTGCCAGCCGAGCCAGCCGTCCGGCGTGCATGGTCAGCGCGTGGCCAAGATGACCACAGCTGGCATAAGGGAGTGCACGCGGGAGGGGTGACGAGATCCTCAGCAAAGGCTCTTTAATTATCCCCGAGTCAAGGCCACTGGAGTGGCTGAGGGTCATCCTGTCCCTTCCCGTCCACCCAAGGCTAGGCTCCTATGGATGTCGGGCCACATGGACTTCCACCTGCCAGTCCTAGGCAGTGCTAGGAGATATTCCCAGCACAGTATCTGTAAGCCTTCTTGTTCAGAAGGCACATTCGTTGCATACCCTCTGCTCAAAGTTTCCAGAGGTTAAAACATTTCTTTCTTTTTTTTTTTTTTTTTAAACTGGCTCCTGGGAATGTTCTTGAAACCTGATCTAGGAGTTCATGTACATGTTCCTGTGCCCTTGAATCCATTAACCGCAGCAAAATGATTAATTATTTTAGCCTCTTTATGGCATCACTGTTAACTTACTGCACGTTTATATTTCCAGGCAAATGAATGATAGTCTTAAAATACGGAGGACATGTATTATTGAACTATTTATAATCAGAGCTGTCTGGAGCAAAGAAAAGACCCAAATGGGCATAAGAAAGCAACAAAAGTTAATGATTCAAAGATAAAATACTACATTTTAATCTACAAGGTGTGTGACAAATCCAAGAAATTAGAAGCCAAAAGGGCACGGAAGAAACAAAAAGATGAGAACCTCCAGACACATCTTCAGCTGATGTAAAATTAGCACTGTCTCAGAGTTAGCAGGGCCACAGCTAAAATACACCACGAAAATATGGGAGAGTCACAACGCCCACGGCTTTTTTCTTCACGGTAACCTTTTGGGAGGGCCAGTGCCTTTGCAGAGGTGGGGCTGGGGGGGCCGTGGGTGGGAGAGGGGCAACGCAGTGGCACTGGTCCTTTTCCCATGCAGCCGTGGCGGCGGGGAACCAGGCAGTAGCTGAGACTGAAAAATGCACAAACGCCACCCAGGCAAGAAGCAGAAAATCTGCAGAGGGTTCCTCGTTTGCCAGCCGTGGAGCTGGGGATACAACACCTCTGGGGGAGCACCTGTGGGCCTCCGGCTTGCTAGGGACTTTCTCCTGGCCCTGCAGGTGGTCAGAATAGACCCTTTTGGTTTTGGGGGGTTGTTTGTGTGTGTTTTTGTTGCTGTTCTTTTCTTCCCTGCATTATGTATCTATCTGTCTACATTGAACTACCAATCTTGATGGCAATTAATTTTTTACGTGCAAACAAGGTATCATCTAAGCTCATGCAGAGCAAAAGAGGCTGATCGTGTTTGCAAAGGGTATTTAACTCCCAACAAGCTCAAGTTAACTCCAGTGACAGCTGAAACCATTAAGTGTCTTCCAGGATGATGGTGTAGATCTACAGGTAAAGCCATGTTTTCTGGGGAGTACACTCAAGAGAGTAGCATTAGAAAGGGAGATAAAACAGGATACCAAAATAAATACTCGTTTCATCCAGAAAATGTAGATAATGTTTACTAAACCCTCTTCTCTGAAATAGACCATTATGGATTGCTCGTTTTTATGAGCTGTTTCCCATCTCCCCATCTTCTTTTTCTTCTCTCTTCTGTTGTCTGTGATGTATTTGAACAGGACTCTGTATAAAGGTTTATTTAAACAAACCATAGACAAAGATTTTTCAACCTCAAGAATGTGTTTCCTCTTAGATTCTTAGTTGCTTTGGTTTTGTATTTTGTCACTCGAATCTTTCTATTTAGTAACACTTCGACCTAAGTTCAATATTAGTGTTCTTTCTAGAGGAAGTTATCCCAAATAATTTTGCATTTTTTACCTCTTTAGTTTTTATTTATTTATTTTTACAACAGCAAGAGGTTTCTCTGTATTTTTATATAACTGCCATGAAGTCCTGTTGCTAAGCAGGAAGCAAAATCAATACGGAAGGCAAGCCATACCAGCTCACCTTTGAATTGGTGTACTCGGGCTTGGATTAGGTCACTGAAGAATAAATCTAAATCCAACCATCCTTAGCCTGAAATCAAAGTGCCCACGTGTTGGTTTGGCCAACTGAGCCAGGCTGCGCATAGGCGAGGCTTGTGCCTGCCCTCTGCTCTGCCTCAGGGCAGCCTTCAGATGCCTGTGCTATCCAACCAGACTGCCGAGGGACATTAAGGCACTCAGACTGCTTCGGGACGCTTTCAAGGCTACCTGTCTAATAGGGCACATGCTGATTTGTATCAAAGGAGTAAATGCAGCTGGAAAGGTACTGCAGTGAGTTACTGCAGCTGGAAAGGTACTGCAGTGAGTTACTAGAACACCACTCGCAGCTGGAAAAGAGTTTTAGAATGGTCTTTGAGCTGAGGTTCTGCTATGATCAAGCAATGGCATTTCAAAGCACGTTCATCACCCATGAGCAAAGGGACAGTGGGGCCAGCAGGGCATGGGGACGGCCCCAGGAAAAGGGAGGGAAGGCAGCAGCACGCCCGGGGCTGTGCCAGCTCTGGTTGGAATCACACCGAGATGTTTTCTGTGGTCTATTCAATCTCTTTTCTTGTTCTTTATTTCATCCCCCGCAGGAGCCCTGCTAGAGGCACCGGGGGGGCGGCCTCTTGCAGGGCTGGGGAGAGCCTTGGGCACTGCCCGCCCGGGTGCGCTTCCTGGGGCGCCGGGACGAGTGGTGAGGAGTGGAGGCAGAGGGACCTGCTGCTGCCTCCTGCCCCAGCTCTTCACGGGGCTCTTCCTGCTCCCGGGGGTTGTCTGCAGCTGGCGGTTCACCAGGACGCCCACGCTGCAGCATGCGGGATGTGCCAGGGAGCTCCTCCGCGTCAGGCTCTGCAGAGCTGCTGGAGGGCGCGGGGCTGCTCCTGAAGGATCCCTGTGCTGGAGCAGTGTGAGCAGAGGCAGCTGCAGGCCTGGCTTCCTGCGCCCTGGCAGCACGGCTGCTCTCGAGGCCCAGCAGCCTCCGTGCCTCCTCGCCGCAGAGCCCCACGATGGTGCTGACGAGCCCGTCGACGAGCGGCACGGTGAGGGGCCCCAGGCCGGGCTGCGTGTGCTGGACCATGGCATCCCTGTCCAGCCCCATCACACACAGGGAGTGCAGGAGGAAGCTCTCCGCAGCTCTCACCTGCCACCAGCGTGTCCCATAGATGGCTGAGAGCTGCCGGCGAAGCCAGGGCAGCACAGGCTCGAGGATGTCCCTGTGCTCCCTGAACAGCACGGCCCAGTCCTCGGGCAGGAGGCCGCCCACAGCAGCCCGGGGATGGGGTTCCGCATCCCTCTCCTCGGCTGGCACAGAGGATGGAGCTGGCGCTGCAGGGCTGGGGGGGGCGGTGGCGCTGCCTGCCTGGAAGCCAACAGGTACGGGCACTGCGGGAGGGGAGACGATGCATTCCAGGTAGTCTTCCTCTCCCTGCACGGAAGCCTTGATGGTCGTCATGCCCGTCCTGCAGAGTGGGCAGCTCACCTTCAGTCTTGCCCAGCGCTGGATGCAGCCCAGGCAGAACTGGTGGTTACAGGGCGTCGCGTAGGCCACGTCCTTGCGCCCCTCCCGGCAGATGGGACATGTCCACGCCTCCTCTGTGGCCATGGTCTTCAGGCTCAGGTGGGCTGGGGAGAGCTGATGGCGAGGAGCTGCTCCCCTGCACCGGCACCGCAGAAGCAGGAATCGCGCTCGCTGCCAGGAAGAGAGCAGGTCACTGGCTGTGCCCCGGCCCCTCAGCAGGAACCCCCCGGCCCCAGCCCTGGGGCACGTGTCCCCGCACAGCTCACCTGCGCTGCTGCAAGTGCACCTCACAGGGCCCCGGCTGCCTGAGCCAGGCAGGGCCAGGGAAACACAGGCACTGCCTGCGGGGACGGGCACCGAGAGCAGCTGCCGACGGCCCCACAGCACAGCTCCACCAAATCCTTGCTCGGCGCTCCAAGCCTCGCACAAACGCTCAGCAGGAACCAAGGCACGAGCCAGGCTGGGACGGGCTCTGCCGGCGCCCCCAGATGAGCAGCGAGGGCCGTGAGGTCACAGCCCGTTGCTGGCTGACCTCAGAGCCCATCGCTGGCTGAAGTCACAACCTGCGGCGTTGTCCAGGCCCGCAGCGCTCAGCCCAGCAGGGCCCTGGCCAGCGCCAGCACCGTGCCTCTGCATGCCCCCTGGCTCTGCCACGAAGCTGCTGCCTCCTCCCTGCCCTCACCTTTTCTCTTCTGCTCCATGCTGGTGCTTCCCAGCAGCCCCCCAGGCCTGGGCCCTGTCTTGCCAGTGCTCCGGCAGGGGCCCTCCTACCTCCCACTGGCCAGTCCAAAACACCAACTGAACTGCAGACAGAGGTTCCAAACTTTCAGGACACAACAGACAATTTCTTCCCCATATATATATGTTTTGTATATTGTTAGACAGCACTCCAGCAGGTGACCTTCTACCTTGACCTCGCGGTTGCCAGGGTGGGACTGGCTGAAGCAACTATTTGTTAGTATTGTAGTAATAACAGCACTGCGTATCTGTCATCCCCCTCAACATCAGAAGAAAAATATTGTGCCTTAACGTTGGAAAACCTTGAGTGTGAGGGACGTGAAGAGGTGCAAAAACAGCCATAGGAGCAAGAAAGAAGAGGGGGGAATTGTAGGAATCAGTGTTGTGTTTTTGACATGGAAAACTCTGCTAACCTTGCGTATTCCGAAGTGATTGCACAGTCATAACAGTGGGGGGTACGTTTCACAGATAAGGGCACCAGGGAAGATCCCAGAGTCCCAAAATAAGGAGGGTGGCCTTGAAAAACAAGCAGTCACAGAATCATCAAGAAGAGGATGCTACGAAATCACAAGCCCTTCTGGCTCAAAAAAATGTATGTTGGTCAAATAAAAGAAAACTGTACATACCGGGCATATGAACAAGCGTTAGGCAGGGACACCCACCATTGCAATTGCAAGTAAAAACGCTTCTTCTCTGAGATCCTCTGTACTTATCCAGCAAGTAACACAGCTGAGGTTTTTGGCTTATACACTGCTTGCCTTTGAGTTAGATCATTCTCCATGGCCAGTGGTATAGATTGCATGCCAGACAGAACTCACCTGATTAAGCGAATAAAACAAGGGATTAAAAATGGAATAAACATTAATGCAATGATTACACAGAAGAGATAAAACACATCTGATCCAGGGACACAATGGGAGCTGAGAAAACCCCTTGAATTCCCAGCCTTTCCACATTTGTGTAGGCATGTGGGCCCGTTTTTGTATTTCTTTTATTTGGTTCACTACTTCTCCATTATCATCAGTTTGCAAACAACAGTTGGAGTGGTTTAATTTTCCACATACCCCTCCTTATTCAGCCAACGAATAATCTAGGACCATGTGATGCTGGAAAATTGCATTCCTCGTTCGGTTGGATCGATCAGCCAAGAGATCAAGAGCTGCCGTGATCTGATTAGTAATTATTTCTAAAACAGCCTGCAATCTAATTACGCGATTTACATTCTAAGTTGGCTCTCTTGCCCTGTAAACCCATCCATTGGGCTTCCATGTTGCCGGGCCATAATGCTGTATAATTCTTTCCGGAAGTCATTTGTCTTTTCTCCAGTTCTGATAGCTGCCTCTGATGACGGAGGTGTCAATTGATGGTTTTCCCCTAATTAAATCATCATATACTCTGATTCCCAGGGTCTCGCCTTGGGGTTGGAACAGCAGACAAAAAAATAATGGCCTACTACAGCCTACGTATCAACCCCCTGAGCAATTTGGTGGCAACTGTCGGTTTGCTTGCTGTCCCCAGAGCCAGTAACGTCCTTTGAAGTCCCAAGTGGGTCTAGTTTGGTCTACCTTGACTTCAGCAAGGCTTTTGACACCGTCTCCCACAGCATTCTCCTCAAGAAACTGGCTGCTCTTGGCTTGGACTGGCGCACGCTTCGTTGGGTTAGAAACTGGCTGGATAGCCGGGCCCAGAGAGTTGTGGTAAATGGAGTCAAATCCAGTTGGAGGCCAGTCACTAGTGGCGTCCCCCAGGGCTCGGTGCTGGGGCTGGTCCTCTTTAACATCTTCATCAATGATCTGGACAAGGGCATTGAGTGCACCCTCAGTAAGTTTGCAGATGACACCAAGTTAGGTGCGAGTGTCGATCTGCTCGAGGGTAGGAAGGCTCTGCAGGAGGATCTGGATAGGCTGCACCGATGGGCTGGGGTCAACTGCATGAAGTTTAACAAGGCCAAGTGCCGGGTCCTGCACCTGGGGCACAACAACCCCAAACAGAGCTACAGGCTGGGAGATGAGTGGTTGGAGAGCTGCCAGGCGGAGAAGGACCTGGGAGTGATAGTGGACAGTCGGCTGAATATGAGCCAGCAGTGTGCTCAGGTGGCCAAGAAGGCCAGCAGCATCCTGGCTTGTATCAGAAATAGTGTGACCAGCAGGGCTAGGGAGGTGATCGTCCCCCTGTACTCGGCTCTGGTGAGGCCGTACCTCGAGTACTGTGTTCAGTTTTGGGCCCCTCGCTACAAGAAGGACATCGAGGTGCTTGAGCGGGTCCAAAGAAGGGCGACGAAGCTGGTGAGGGGTCTGGAGAACAAGTCCTACGAGGAGCGGCTGAAGGAGCTGGGCTTATTCAGCCTGGAGAAGAGGAGGCTCAGGGGCGACCTTATCGCTCTCTACAGATACCTTAAAGGAGGCTGTAGCGAGGTGGGGGTTGGTCTGTTCTCCCACGTGCCTGGTGACAGGACGAGGGGGAATGGGCTAAAGTTGCGCCAGGGGAGTTTTAGGTTAGATGTTAGGAAGAGCTTCTTTACTGAAAGGGTTGTGAGGCATTGGAACAGGCTGCCCAGGGAGGTGGTGGAGTCACCATCCCTGGAAGTCTTCAAAAGATGTTTAGATGTAGAGCTTAGGGATATGGTTTAGTGGGGACTGTTAGTGTTAGGTTAGAGGTTGGACTCGATGATCTTGAGGTCTCTTCCAACCTAGAAATTCTGTGATTCTGTGATTCTGTGAAGTGCCATTTGGAAAGGGGCCGGGCCAGGTCTCATTACCTCTTGGCAGATCATGATGCAGAGTTTTCCCTATACCTCCAGGCCCTCCTAGGATATGGACCTCCATGTTCATACCGTCGTAACAGCAGGCACGTTCCCAAGCTCCAGTGCTGTCTTTCCAAGTACAGCTGCATCCCGATCGCATTCCCCTGCTGATCGACTCCTTGGCCTTTGACCAAAATTCCTTGAAAAAGGTCCCGGTACCATTCTGATGTTGCCGTGCCCATTGGAAATTTCTCATCACACGTCTCTCATCAGTGGTATTATCTCCACGGCACCTACAAGTTGTACTAATCCCTACAGGGAGGCAAACTCTGTCATACGAGTTGTTACACTTAATCCAACTGCCGTTTGTGTGATGGACGTGGGTGGCTTTCCACTTACTGGAATCACTTTTCAGACTATAATCTCTGAGCAAACAGTCTCTTCCAGGGGACAGCATCCAATTACAAACACTTTTCTTACAAACACTCCATCCTTGCTAGTTCGATTTAGATTTTAGTAATCCCCTTTCTCCAGGAAATGAGTTCGCCAAGGACGAGCATTGGACTTCCAGAACTCCATCCCATTCTGTACCTCACTTTTGTTGCTAATTCACCAATTCACCAGAGACATGGATTTTGATGGATGAACCACTCAGCAGGTAAGGAATTGGCTGCATGGTCACGCTCAAAGAGTTGTGGTCAACAGCTCAATGTCCAGGTGGAGATCAGTGATGAGTGGTGTTCCTCAGGGGTCAGTACTGGGACCAGAACCCTTTAACATCTTCGTCAGTGACAAGGACAGTGAGATTGACTGCAGTCTCACCAAGTCTGCTGATGACACCAAGCTCTGAGGTGCAGTTGACACACTGGAGGGAAGGGATGCCATCCAGAGGGACCTGGGCAGGCCTGAGGTGGGCCTGTGTGAACCTCATGAGGTTCAACAAGGCCAAGTGCAAGATCCTGCATCTTAATTAGAGGAATCCCAAGCACAAATACAGGCTGGGTAGAGAATGGATTGCCCTGAGGAGAAGGACCTGGGGGTGCTGGTTGACAAGAACCTCACCAGGAGCCAGCAATGTGAGCATGCAGCCCAGAAAGCCACCCGTACCCTGG
>NC_048926.1:82037003-82087473 GCF_011077185.1 Oxyura jamaicensis | reverse complement strand
GAGCCAGCAATGTGAGCATGCAGCCCAGAAAGCCACCCGTACCCTGGGCTGCACCAACAGCAGCGTGGGCAGCAGGGTGAAGGAGGGGATTGTCCCCCTCTGCTCTGCTCTCGTGAGACCCCACCTGGAGCCCTGCGCTCAGCTCTGGGGCCCCAAGAAGGACACGGATCTGTTGGAGAGAGCCCAGAGGAGGCCATGAGGAAGATCAAAGGCTGGAGCACCTCTCCTATGGAGACAGACTGAGGGAGTTGTTCAGCTTGGAGAAGAGGTTAAAGGGAGATGATGTAGCGGCCTTCCAGGACCTAAAGGGGGCATACGGGAAAGCTGGGGAGGGACCCTGTCAGAGGGTGTAGTGATGGGACAAGAAGGAATGTATTTGAACTAATAAGGTTTGATGTTCAGGAGAAATTCATTACTCTGAGGGAGGTGTGGGCAACCAGCACAGGTTGCCCACAGAAGCTGTGGCTGCCCCATCCCTGGGGCATCCCCAGGCTGGATGGGGCTGGGGGCAGCCTGGGCTGGTGGGAGGTGTCCCTGCCATGGAAGGGGGCTGGAATTGGATGGTTTTAAGGTCTTTTCTAACCCAGACCATTCTATGATTCAAATATATATATATATATACATATATATATATGCCATCCTCAGTTTTTCCTTGATTAATGACTTTTTGTACATAATTAATAGAAAATTGGGTTCTTTCCACATAATTTACTTCAACAAAGTACAGCAAAGTACAATTGGATTCAGGCTGCTAATGGTTTTCCAGACTCACATAAGAGATCTGCTGTGTGGTTCTTTAAATCCCTCTGCTACACCTTGACTTAGGGCTACATGCTTCTCGGTGCAATGCCCAAGGTACGCGGCTTGGGACCCAAGACCACCTGCCCTTTATTGAAGTAAATACAAGGAAAGGAATGCATAATGTTGGAAGTCTGCTGCCTTACGAGAGGCGTTTTCTTAGGAATTTTCTTAGAGCCCTCAAACCATCACTGGCTTCACTGCAGAGGTCCATGCAAAGGGTCCGTTCCTGGGAGTCTGCTGCAGGGGTCCATGCAAGACCTAGAGCGGACAGGGAGTCAGAAGCTATATTAATTAAAAATCCACTGTCTGGAAGCTTGTTTTTTCATTATGATACATTCGTTGCTTAGTTTTCATGTATCAACATCAAAAGCAGATCCAAACTTAAAGAAGTTGCGGAGGGAAGTACAGGTTATCTCGATAAATATGTTTGTTCACTTGCTACAAAACTACACCAAAGCTGAGAGAGGTGAATGGAACCGACTACAGGTGAGTGAGGAAGACCTTGAAGGATGTTAGTTTTGTGACAGACCCCAGTGAGATATGCCCCCTTTTCCTTTTTGAAAGAAATTATTTCGATAGTTCACCTGCAAGTTAAAGCTGGAAAATGCTGCTACTGTCATTCTTACTTCGCATATGCTCTCCCATGTCTCAGGGTAGGGTAAACTCAGCCTCCGGATTCCCTTCGTGAAGTCTCCCGAAGAGCTTTGAGATGAAGCTGAACAGCTGAGCCACCAGTGCTTTCCAAGTCTGTGTCGGGCTACAGCAGCTATTGCAGTCTTGGACTTGTGCTGACTCGCAAACAAAAGCCCTTGTCCAGGACAGACTTGGAGTTGGTCCTCATGAAGTCATTTGTTAAGATGAGGAGAAAAAATAACCCTTGCCAGCTGCTGAGCAATTTGAATCAACTCATGCTTTTCCTTTCCTACCACGGCAAGTCAACCAGGAACAAAAAACCTACATTTTAAAGCCTAATTCTGTTGTTCCTTACTACCGCCTGTTCCCCACCATGCCACTTGCAGAGACAGCTGTAAGCAAATAAAAGCCCAGAGAAACCTAAACTTTGTGGATATACTGAATGCTCTGATCTTGTCAAATCTCTTCCAGGAAAGTCATCATTTGCTGAACAACTGACAGCTCCCCGTGAATCCCCCGAGAGCTGTCACCGTTCTCATCTGTCATAATTGAAGAGGTCCACCTGCTTCAGGATTGATCTCTCAAATGTGCTGATGGCTGAGGTGCAATAGATACATCTTGTCGCCACCTTGATTGCTTTTATTTTTGGATGCTGTAAGGGTTGAAATGAATGTTGTTTATTCCTGAAGATCTTGTGCACCCATGCCTGCCCTTGGGTGTCTGCACATATTGCAGAGAAGGTTATTAGAGCTGCTCTGTCACCTGTTTGCTTTGTCTTTCTTTCTTGGTCTCGCTCTTAGAGCTTTCTCTGCTGGGCAGGGGAGAAATGCAGCCTGGATGGATGCCTGTAAAATCAGCAATGGAAACGACAGAACTTTCACTGTGTATTTGGACATATAAGGGGATTTTTTTCTCGATAGTGCACTAGGTTAGGCACTGAAGCCTATGTTTCAAACAATCGAGTTTGCAATTCAATTTATCACTGACTTCATAAGTCCAGAAGTATATAAAGACAATTGGTTTCTTCCCATAAAATTTAATGCTTTTAAGCTAGTCTCTGGACTGCAGGGATCTGTCTTGTTTTGGCTTGCCAGAATCACTTTGTTCTACCTCTCATAAAGGAATAAATTCTCGGAAAACCAAATTTACACAAAGTGGATTGTAATTGGATCTCGCTGCCCTCTCTCTTCCTGGGCTTCCACCAACCTTTACTTTTAAATTTGTCTCTTTATATAGTACTGAAGCCACATTCCTAGAAGATTCCCATTCCACTTTTCCAGAAGAGTAAGAAGATGAAGTTTTAAAACGTCTCAAGATGTGTTTTCAGCCATTAAAAAGTTCGGATTAGACTTGTGAATGCCAATACGTGTAAGAAGTGCTGTGAAAGCCCTTGCAGGGCACATCTTCATTGCAGGATTTCTGTCCCACAAGAGCTGTTCTAAATGCCAGTGGCCCGGACGCCTTTCGGGCAGTGGAGAGGCAGACCACCTCCCAGGGGAAACGAAGTGCCTGAAGGAGCTGTCCCAGGCCATGCTGCCTCCCGCTCTGCTGTGTTCATCTTCTAAAATCCTTGCTCGTGTGTCAGGCTCCATCACACTCCCGACCGGCACAAACCTCTAAGAAGAGAGCGGGTAACTTTCAAAGTTGAATCTGAGCAGTCTTGAAAATGTCTGGGGTACTCACATAAGGCAGCAAGCACGTAGACCCTACTACCCTGAGGCAGCATTTTCCACCGGAATGCAATACTGGCAGCAGACAGCAATATGCAGGCTCACGTCACTCATTTTAAGATTTTCTTCATTGAATTACTTACTGGAAAAATTCTGCATGGATCTTCAGTCCTATTTAGAGCCCTCAATCTTATCACCTCTGAATATACTTGTATTTCTTACCCTTTGCAGCTGGGAAAATACAGCTCAAGGTTCCTGAAGCCCCCAGACCTGGATACTTGAGCTGCTCTATAAAGAAAAGGGAAAACTTGGATATTTCCTTCTGTTGTCTATTCTTCCTATGCCTAGCTTATATCTTGTGAATGATGTATGAAAAGAAACAACAACAACAACAACCAAACTATGAGCTATGTAAACAATCATGCAACTAACATCATGTAAAACCAGAGAAGTGATGCGATACTGCTTTGCAACGGCAGCACGCGGTGATAAAGTGACACTTTTTGCATCACCTTCTTCTTATTCCCAGGCTTCTTTTTCTCCTCAGCGGTCCTGAAGCTCTCCGGGACATCATAATGTTAAACATATCTCTTACTTTTGTAATATTTCACAGTCAATGGTAAATGCATAGTACTTCCATGTCTCTTTTTTTCCCTTGAATACAGAGAAACTCGAGTTCTTTAATACACACCTCAAATCCAGGTGGACTCTAAGAAGTAATTTCTACTTGGTAGCTATTGCACAGTGCAACTCATTGAAACGACCATTAGTGGAATTAACCCAAAGAGAGTTCTTCTGTAAAAATGCAAGTCTAAGGGCGCCCACAGGCATGCTGATTAGAGCTGTCTGTCCTCACAGGTCCCCCGAGGCAGCGCTGGGTGTTCCGGTACCGACCCTGCCCTGTGCCTGGTGGCGTGGGTTCCTCCCTTCCTGCCCCACGGGCGGTGGAACAGGCCCCGGCAGCGGGCCTGTTAAGTTTTGCCTTTTGCAAATGTTTTGCTGCACAGATCAGAATTTTGAGAGCCACATTTTACCCTGTGCAGGCTTTTCATGTCTCAGAGGCCTTCCATCTTTATCTACGCCTGAAGGTCGACGTGTATTAAATAAATTACAGTAAAAAGAAGTATTTTTTTCTGGGTTTGACATCAGGCTGTGCTGACGCTGAGCAGCAGCCCTGTGCCGTTGCAGTTTATGGTGTGTTAACTGCAACGTGCTTCCTTCGTACTGTTGGTTTAGCTGATTTCCCTGCCTTTGTGGACAGGGAAGGATCTGATTTCTTCTCACCTCCTGTGAGAGACCCTGCCATGGTCAAGAGTGGGGCTGGCTGAATGCATCTGGAAGCATCAGGTCTCCACTCTTCGGCATTTTTGGGGAGGGGATTTACTTACAGTCTGTAAATCCTGTAACACTTTGAACTTCAGTGCTTTAGCGACCTCTTAGATTTACCTTTGCATGTATGAAGCTTAGCATAGGGAAGCTTGTGATAATGGTGAATTTTACCAACTGCATAGAAGAAATATGGGAACAAGAATTTACTTGCTAGCACCGAAGCATTCACGGATGGAATGTAACATTTTCAAGTTTCTGATGTTCAGTGCTGAAATAAAAATACTAACAGAGAAATCTCTTCTTCGGCAGAAAGAGAACTGCTGAAATACCCAAACACTGTGCTGGGAGGTAAAGCCACTTACTAAAAAAAATTGAAGTGGCAACCAACCAATCGCATTACAGGAGCTACTGGACATTTTGTTTGTTTGCTATGTTTTGTTTTTAAATGAAGTTTGGCTAAGTAATCGTCTGCAGTTTCAAAAGGCCAGCCAGCCAGCCCTGCGTCTGCCTCTCCTGTCCTTAGGGCGGCCGTGACTGAGGTTGCAGCTCCCCAGGAGCTCACCAGAAACATCGCGTTGCTGTTCTGCAGTGAGAGCATTCAACACAACTACTCATAAGCTGCACCTGCGCTTTAAACACGTGCCCGGCCTTAACCTGGTCGGTTTCCAGTCTGGTTAGTCCATGGCGGCACTTAGATATTTCCTTTTGTTGTCTACTCTTCCTCTGCCTAGCTTATATCTTGTGAATGATGTATGAAAAGAAACAACAACACCAAAACTGTGAGTAAAACTGTGCTTTACACAAATGCGGCATGAGAGATCTTTTCCAGCTCTGTCAGGCAGGGAAAGCTTGCCTAGCAAGGTGAAGGCACAAGCAGGAAACAGGGGACATCTGCCAGGATGAAGGCAGAGGCAGTACTGGCTGGCACACTTTGCAGGGCTGTGTTCCCTAAAGCCTGAAGTTACGGAAAGTTACCCTGAGCTTCCGCTTCTAAATTCAAGGGTTTCTGGACACCTCTTGCATTCTTGCATTAAGTCTTCACTTGATTTCAGCTAACTTCCAATAAAGCCCAAATAAAAGTGTGTACATTGGCTTTTTCAGCTTTTAGTCCTAGAAAGTTTGTTTTTTTGCCATTTTGTGTAGTTGACAATACTTTTTATCCGGTGTGTATTGCTGTTCTCCCAGATATATATTGCCACACTGGTCAAACGTTAAGACTTGAACATGTACCTGAACAACCACCTGGTGCCAGCACGAGGCTTGTCCTTGTTTGTGAATACAGGGGACGCAGGCATCTTCCCTGGGCACATCCCTGTGCTTTCTGTTCTTGCAGGGGCCTTGGCAAGGTTCTTTATAACCATCAGGAGCAAAGCATGTCATTGTAGTTAGCATCCCGCATAGCTCCATGAGCCCTTGAAAAAGCACGGCGATGTTGCTTTCAGGAACAGCTCAAGCAGAAAAATCTTTTTGGTGTAAGTAGAACTATTAGTCCAGTCACGTTAAAAATCGTCTCCTTGATCAAAGCATGGCACTGGCACACAGAAGGAACAATTCCACTGCACGTTGTTAGCGGGTTCTCTGGCAGATGGAGAAAAGAGAGTCATTAGTCCTGTTTGAATTTGCAGGAGTCATCTACACAGTTAAAATATAAACCACTTGCGTTTACTTTCAAGGCCCAGAAAGCAAAAATTCAGTTTGTTCCTGAATTCTGATCTTTCAGAAAACAGCAAATTCACACACTGAATTGTGATTATTGATCAGGAATTGTGTAAAACTGTGGGATATATTCAGATTTATTTTAAAGAAACCTTTTGTGTTTTTTTTTTTTTTTTCTTCTGACCATGGGATTTCTTTCAAGGCAGAGGTTTATATTCGACATAACTTGTAACCCCATATGATCTGCTGGACCCAGTCAACTCTACTGATGTCCCGTCTCCCAGCCATATCTAGTATTTTTACTTGTTTTCACCACCCCTTTTAATCTCTGCCTTCAGAAATTTGTCTGAGCTAGCATCCTTCTCTTGGCAGACGACGTTGCCCTCTCCTTGCTGGCCGGTTTGCTCCTTCCAGCGGGCGTTTCGTGTGCCCGGTGCTGTGCTCGTGCACGTGTCTGCAGGAGATCTGCATTTCTGAAAATCCCACCGAGCTCATGAGTGCTCCACCAAGGTGCCTCAGCGGGTGATAGCGGTGGTAGGGGGGTGTCTGGACCTGGTGAGCCTGGAGGACTTTTCCAGCCTTCATGATTCCGTGATTCTGTGATTCACCACTTGGAGAACCCAGCCTTCCCTGCCGTTACTGTGGCTGCTGTGTGTTTTGGTTTTGCTGTGGTTTGGGGGTTGATTTTTGTTGTGGGTTGGTTGATTCAATGAAACCGCTCTGTATCTTGCACCTTTCAACTTTTCAGTGTTTTAATCTGCAAATTAAATGCTAAACTTCTTCTTTCTTTCTCTCTCTCTCTGTCTGTCTTTCCGCTATGGCCACAGAGGAAATAGGAGGTAACATGGAGACCAAGGAGGACAGCTTCTGAGGTAGCAGCCTGTACAAATACTGTAATATTTCATATTTCAGCATGCTTTTGATACGGTCTGAGAGTAATAAGGGTCAGGGGTTCTAGATTATACACACACACACACACACATTTATTTATTTATTTTTACTTTAACTTTAATGAAGATTATTCATAGGGTTTCTTATTTAAAATCAAACTTGTTCACCATTTCCCAGGTTTCCTTAGGAACCCCTTGTGATATTTCAGTAATTCAACATTTCAGCTTCACAGACCGATTACTTCTGTTCCAGGAATTCTGAGCTAAGCAGAGCCTCTGCTAAAGCTGAGGGTTCTCTGTTCCCTCGAAGAAAAAACAGCGGGCTTAGGACTTGGCTACTCAGCCATTTCCATCTCATTTTACTTGTCGCCTCTAGACTCTCACCAGAAGTTCTGCAGTTGCACGGGGGAACTGAGTGCTGGTCTGGGTTTCCAGCCACTGCTGCATCATTTTACAGCACCGTGGGATGAAATGCTTCCTTCCAGCCTGGGGACAGAAGAATCTTGAACATCTCACATTTTCCAGGCTTTGGTTTTGTGACTTCAAACAAGTCTTAAAACCTCCACCAAAGCAGAACTGTCACTTTCTGGTCATCATATTAAGAGCCCGATGTAGTTGTCTCTGAAATCACAATAATTTTCTACTAAGTTTAAGGGGGTCTGGTTTTGGCAGCTCTGTTTCACAGTGTTGTGTAAATACTGTCAGCAAAACAAAAGGTGTTTGTAGGATTAATTTATTTGCAAAAGGCTTCCACAGACCTCAGGTGAGCCTATCTAGCCCATCAGCTAGCTTAGCAGCTTTGAATATAACACTGTTAACTGGGACCTATTCCGGAGCATTGTTAGGCCGCGGCCTAGAGGAAATATTAACAAAATGCCTGAGATGTGCAATTGTGCCAATACAAGGTCTTCCCGGGAAGCCTGAGCGGGCTGTGACCCACACCCCACAAGCAGCGTTGTTAAGGGAGGAAGATGCTCCTGGTGGCTTTTAACCTTCCCCCGTTCTCTAGAGGAAAGTCACTGCCAGCCCCCCGGCTGCAACAAATGCACTTCCTTGGCCGGGGAAGCGTCCCGGGCGGTGGCAGGCTGGCAGGAGCCGTGGCGTATCATCCCTGGACCTTCTGCGTTTGGAAACTCAAGGCAGTTCCCCTCCGACAGGTAACTGATTGGATTAAGAGGCCTGTCTGACAGCATGTCTGTTCAGCCACGCGGGCTAATCAACCTTCCCGTCCTGCCTGCTAATAAACCCAGCACCGGGGACCATTCCGCTTGATGATCTCTCCTTGGGGAGTTTTTAAGGCTCCTCTCTGCGAAAACTACTTGGAGTCTATTAAAATCGCGGCTCTGCTGTTGTCATGTAGTCCCAGAGAGTCATGGGAGGTGCCTGTCACGCAGGTGGAGGTAGCTATTACATATTCAAGTGAAAAAAACAGCCCCTTCTTTGAGAAGACAGGCATTCCCACCAGCAAAGGGAATAAAGGACCTTTGTTCGTCTCTCAGGCTGTCGTGCTAAAGGATGAGGCTTAGGAAAAGGAACGTGGTTCAGTACCACACTCGCTGTACGGGGGCTGTGGCGGTGCTGAAAACACACCAACACGTTTGCTGAAAGGATTAAGGAAAAGGCTAATTCTTCCTTGGCTCTAATTCATCAGCCAGCTCTGCTGCTGCTACATTTTTCAGATATGCGTGCTCCCAGGACTCCAGCAATGAAGGAGCAGGCTCTCCTAGCCCACTAGATGTAGTGTCTCACCTACAGCTTAGCAATTCTACGGTACGAGCGTCTGCTTTGCTGTGCTCGGGGGACAGGCTTCTACTCCAGCCTGTCTACTTGCAACCTGCTCCTAAAGGACACTGCCTGCATAAACTGGGAAACAGCAGTTGTAGGATTTTTAATATATATGCGTAAGATGCATAAGTAAATTACAGTTTTAATTATTTTCTTGGAGTTGTGTTTGGAGAACCAATGGGAGGCAGCCTGAGAAAGGCTGGGTGCAGGAAGACAATGAAAAATCTTCCAGGTTGTTAAGCTGCAGTGGCTTTCGACTCGACCACCATGTGAAAGGAACATAAAAGTCAATATCCTTTTTTGTTTGAGATAAAAAGTTTACGAATTCAGAATCACGGGCCGAGTTGCTGTGAGATTTTAGTGTTGTTTTCACTGAGAGGTCTGCAGAGGCAAAGTCTGAATCCATATCAGGCTTGGAAGAAACTTCCAGCACGCCAGTTCTGACAACACACTAGAAACATTCAGGTTGTTCAAATGTCTGCCAGATTCATAATGTATCGTAAAGGACGAGGAAGGAATGAAATGTGTGTCTGATTAACCACAGTAGATTGCATAATTACCAAATAATTCAAAATGATGGACAAGCCGACTTAATGGCTAGGGAGATCCTCCTTCCCTGAGCAAAGATCTCTCTGTTCCCTACCTCTCCCGGGGCAACCTAACAGAATTTGCTCCAAATGCAAGATGCTGTGTGGGTGTTTCCTTCTTTGCCTGGATGTGATCCCTATGTCTTTGTACCACATTCACAGTGCAAACTCACATCGTGTCGAGATCGTTACATGGGTAGCTGTCTGATAGCAACCGCTTTTAAGGACGCTAATTCCTCTCACAAATTAGCATGGAAACCATAATAACGTTAAGGGACTAGTGCTCCAGGCTGAATTTAAGCAAGTGACCCGGGGGTTGAAGGTGGTGTCTTTTGATTTTTGTTCTTTTTTCTATTACTGCTCCCTGGAGCCACTCAGTCCCACATCAGCAGTTCTTGGGAATGACTAAATGTAGAGTCAACATCAAGCATGTTCTGTGAACAAACTCCAGGCACACTTCTTCCATCTTATGCCACGTGTTAACCTCTACCACCTTCACGGGCCTTCACAGATCTGAAATGTTTTTCTTCCTCTCCTTCCGTTACAGCAAAAGGCAACTTGGTGTGGCAACCAGTGGCAGTCTATGAAACACCCAGGGGTGCACAAAGGGCACGAAAGCTTCACAAAGCGATTCTGAGGATATTCCGCTGCCTTCGTGCTACCGTGCTTTTCTATTCTACTGCTTCACACATGAGAGGATGTTTCTTACGTGCACGTCATAGCATAGGCCCAGCACGTTTTGTTGAGAGGAGGAAGGATAACTTGACTAACTGCTGTCATTCTTTTTTCTTGAGGCCATTTAGTACTGCCAGATCAGTGCATTTGTGAAAATCAGGTGCTAAGCTCTGGTTAAAGTCAGTTTTATGAATTTTCAAGTCTCATCTCTAATTACACGAGCCTGTGAGTTACCCAGTATGATTCGCTATAAAGTTAAGGCAAATCTCAACCTATTAGTTCCATAAAAACCTGTCCTCTCTGCAGTGGTTTCCTAAATGATGAAATGTACATGCCTCAAACCTTCCAAAGCTTTCTTTATTCTAGCAGCCAAGGAAGGCAGCCAGCAGATGCAGCAGTTTGTGCAGCAGTCTCTGGGTTCTGCTTTCACAGCTTCGGGACCTTCTAGGGACAAGGTCCAAGATCAATGGGGAATGCCTGGGAACCCTCTGAGAAATGTGAGAGTACCTGCTGGTATGCAGGAGATAACGGGAGCCAAAGGTCCAAGAAAGCTCTAACACCCTCTGATGAATGTGACCCACTGCCCTCGACCCAGGGTGCCTGGAGTCTTTGTTGCAGGTACCTCGTTAAAGAAGGCTGAACCCTTTTAGCTGGTGTTCAGGAGAAGCCTAGCACACAGCTCCTGGATGTAAAGGTTTGTGCAGAAGAGCGGAAAGAAAAGGTCTTCAGCGGAATTCATACCAGCTTAAGCGGTCTCAGACATGGTGGTGACACACCACCACAGGGTGGTTTCTCCAGTACATGTTGGCATGAAAATGGCAGGAGAAACCTAGGCAGTATCAAAAGTGACTGTGGTGTGCTGGGGGAGGTCGAGGGCACGTGGGCCCGGGTGGCGTTCCTCTCAATGCTGGTATGGGAAAAGAGTGTTAGGAGAAGGGCTCCAGCAGGGCAGGTCAATAATGGGCTGCAGAACTTGTGTTGGTGACAAGGTTTGGGGTTCTATGACAATGGGACCCTGTTTGCAGATCACCATGTGCTTAACAGAGACGGGATCCACATCACAACACAGGGCGAATCTATGTTAGCCAGTAAGAGGTCTATCCTGGTAAGAAGAATTTCGAACTGGGAATGATGGGGATGATGGGGTAAAAACCAGCAGCCCTGTCACCTCCAACATTTACATATAAGCTAAGAAGTTCCTACAAGGCACCATTTTGGAGAAATCCCCCAAACGCTTTCTACCAACTCGACGTGCTGGGATACCTCCCTAAAGTGCCTGGATACTAATGTACACTAATGCCTGCAGAGTGGGAACTAGACATGCTGAGCTACAGGTGGGCATAAAAGGGCAATATTTTAGGTCATGGAAGCATGGTGGGATGGCTCCTGTGACTGGAGGGTTGCAAGGAAGGGATATGGACTCTTCAGGAAGGACAGGCTGGAGAGACAAAGAGTGCGTGCTGCCCTTTGTGAGAGCTGGGCTTGATGCTGGAGTGCATTGAGCTCTGCCTGGGGACGGATGAGAAGTGCAATGAGAGTTTATGTGTTAGGATTAAAGGGAGGAAAATATTGTGAAGGCCACCTACCAGTGCAGATAGAACAAGCTGATGAGGCCCTTTACAGAATGTCTGTGTGGATGAACAAAGAGTTCCTGGTCAAACTCTAACAAAAAAGGAGGGTGGAAGCAAGAATGTGTAACCTGGGAGGAGCACTGAGATGTTGATCAAGCATCCAGTGATTAAGTCAGGAAAGCTAAAGCTCAAGTAGAATTGAATCTGGCCAGGGTAGTCAAGGAAAATAAGTGCATGCGGAAGCACACAGGTGACAGAAAGAAGGCTAGGGAAGCTGTGGACACATAGGTGAATGTGATGGAGGCCCTGGTGACACTGGATTTACAAAAGGCACTGAGTGTTTTCTTTGACTCAGCCTCTACCAGCAAGACCAGCCTTCGGGAAGTCCAGGCCCCAGAGACTGAGGTGAATAGCTGGAACAAGGAAGACGTTGCCTTGGAGGAAGAGGACCAAGTCAGGGAATATTTAAACAACTTGGGTATACAGAAGTCAATGGGGCCTGAAGGGATGCCCCCCATGAGCTGAGGCAGCTGGAAGTTGTCATTAAGTAGCCACTCAAAGATCTTTGACCAGTCCTGGAGACTGTGAGAAGTTTGTGAAGACTGGAGGAAAGCAAATGTCACTCCTGCTGGGGCTGCCCAGCTGGAAAGCAGCCTTGAAAGTGGGACCCAGGGATCCCGGTGGACACCAAGTCGAACACGGGCCAGCTCTGAACAACAAGGCCATCCCGCTGAGACTGTCTCCAGCAGGTCCAGGGAGGTGACCCTGCTGCTCTGCTCGGCACTGGTGGCACTCCTCTGAAGGGTGGCATCCAGGTCTGGGCCTCGTTCAAAGGTGACGGAGGAACTGGAGCGTCTCTGCTATGAGGAAAGGCTGAGGGAGCTGGAGACTGTTCAGCACAGAGTACACAAAGCTCAGGGGGAATCTCCTCAGTGTGCTTAAATACCTGAAGGGAGGTGCAACGAGGATGGAGCCCGGCCATGTCTGAGGGTGCTCAGTGCCAGGACAAGAAGCGATGGGCACAAACTGAAACACGGGAGGTTCCCTCTGACCAGGAGGAAACATTTCTGCGCTAGGAGGGTGACTGAGCACTGGAACATGCCACCCAGAGAGGTTGTGGCTTCTCCATCCTTGGAGACATTCAAAACCCAACTGGCAATGGTCCTGGGTGGCCCCATCTGAGCAGGGAGGTTGGGCCAGGTGATCTCCCGAGGTCTCTGACAGCCTTAGACACTCTGTGATTATACACAGAAGACTGGAGAGCACATCGGGAGGCACTTAGAGACAACACCCGTCTGCAGTTTTCTTTTGCTGAAGAGAACGATTGAATGCAGGGAACTCTAATGGCTTTGGCTTTAACTGACAAGGAGCAGCATCTCACACAAACAGACCCTTGCCATCCACAGGCTGGTCACAGCCTTTCATTTTATTGTGTGACAAAGGCATCTGTTTCTAGGGGTGTTACCTATTTTTCTGCGGTAAGTCACATAAGTGTTGAAAGCCACATGTTTTACAGAAATCAGGAGAGATTCTGCCAGGGATGGTAGGATGAAGGAACTGTCTTGATGAGTTGGTCTTGGCAGGATTTAATAGCATTCCTTCAGCATCTACAAGGAGGCCATGAATAGGTAAGAGCCAGGCTCTTCACAGCTGTGCATGGTGGGAGGGCAAGAGACAACAGGAACATGTTTTAAAGGAGAGGTTAAAATTATGATTTAAGAAGATTTTGCTCCCTAAGACCAGTATAGTAACAGCTTGCCTAGAGAGGTTGTGTGGTTTCTGTGGTTGGATGTTTTCAAGACCACCATGGACCCTGCGTAACCTTGTCCGACCTCACACTGACCCTGCTCTGACCAGGAGGTTGGTCTACAAACCTTCGGAGGTCCCTTCTGACCTGAACAATGCTATGGTCCTGTGAAACAGATCAACTGTGAAGAGCCTTCTGCAGGAGCACGTGTATATTGATGGCCATCATGCTACTTGGCTGAACCCATAGAGAGGACTAATGCTGACCACTGCTCAGTGATGCTTCTTGCCAGATTACGGTTTGCTGAGTTAAAGGACTATTTGCCCCCAGGGACCACACATATAGTGGGGCTACTTTGTTATAACTGCTCATTTCTTTCCTACCACCATAGGCAGGGATATCATGCCTCCATTAAAAAACAGCACCATGCTCTTCTGGACTCAAAGGTAATAGAATTTGGTTTTCTTAGAGGCTCTGCGTCACTGCGAAGATCTGCTACACCTGCTGCATATCCTCTGCTGATTGTGCTTGTACACCCACACACACTCCTGTCTGAACAGCTGCTGACAGGATTGGCAAGAGGCTGCATGTGAGTGCCTCCCATTTCTCATGGCCACCTGCTAGAGAGACACTGTTGAGCCAGGACAACCAGCCATGCCTTTTGCCTTCCGTCTGCATTGCGTAGCGCATCCCCAGGCCTTCCTTTCCTTTCCCCAGGAATGGAAGCGCTATTGCAGATCGGGTCGTACTGTTCTGACTGAAGGGAATTTAGGAAGGCTGGTTAGCAAGGCCGCAAGATGGCTGCTGTGCTCGCTGCCTCTGTAGGACACGCAGCCCATGGGCTCTCGCTACGCTGGGGAGTGGAAAGAGCGTCAGGCCCAGTCACCAGACGTACCGTGCTGTCTGGCTGGAAAGCGTTCACAGCGGGATGCAGAAATTCCTGCCAGAAAGATCATAACGAGCGGACTGTTTTCCAGGCCTGGCGCCTCATACAACCAGTCTCCTGATTCAGATTAGCGCATTTCTCTCTGAAATGTTCTGCCTCAGACTTCAGCAGCTCTCCCAGCCATGCCACCACCAAACTCAGCTTTCCAGTGGGCCACACAGCTGGCTGCTGCGACAAATGCAGTTGCTATTTTTTTTTCTTGCCCAGTTTCTCTTTCATGGTGAGTAGAATGACAGTTTTTTGGCCCAGTGCCTTGCCGCCTATCGCAAACATCCAGTAATCCCCTGCCCGTCGTGGTCTTGTTGCTTAATTAGATCATGTGCTTAATGGAGAGGTCTTGACAGCTTAACTGCAGCCTGGTAGCTGCCATGGTGAGGAGAGAGCCGGTCACGGCCAGGTGCCCCACAGCTGCCTGAGCGCACCGTGAGGGTGCCGCTCATGGATCCAGCCCTTCGCAGTCACCCCTGGCACGTGTACGGAGGGCATGGCAGTGGGGAAGGGGGCAGGCTGTGCGGTGGGGCTGGCAGATCAGGAGCCGGCTGTAAGTGGGGGAGTTCGCATCAAAATAACACAGTAAAATCCATAATAAATGTCCATATGGCACTGACTGCTTGTAGTCCTGGAGAGGTGGCAAAAGTTGTGGCTGCCCCATCCCTGGCAGAGCCCAAGGCCAGGCTGGATGGGGCTGGGGGCAGCCTGGGCTGGTGGGAGGTGTCCCTGCCCATGGCAGCGGGTGGCACTGGGTGGGCTTTTAGTTGCTTTCCAACCCAAACCATTCTCTGGTTCTGTGATTCTACAAAGTACAGCTCAATCACCCAGGCTAGGATGAGATTCAGTAGTCAAAGCTGTGAGAAGCCAAAGCAGTGGAGACACAGAAGCTTTAACCTGCGTGCATGCAAGAACTTCTCTTCCTTGTTGAGGCAAGAACCCTGCAGCAGGCTAAAGTATTGTCCTCTCCACTGCTCATGTTACCCACCTGGGGTCAACCGCTGTCCTGCAGAAATAGACCACACTGCCTCAAACCAGGTGTGCAGAAATGCAGACCTGGAAGCCAGCATCTTTCCAGCCACAGAAGACAGAGGAAAAGAATTAAACTGCATCATTATCTTGTCTCAATCAGGAGAAACCATACAGATGCTGAAGCTTGGAACTATCCTGCCTTACTTCTTGGTGTCAGAACAACATTTGTGTCATCCAGAGGTAGACTCCATTCAGGAAATGCCTGTGGACAGTATGCGACCTGCCTTCAGCTTTCAAACACTTATCATTGTCTCCATGAAAACCTTTCAGAAAGGCTTGGATCACACAGAGTCAGCCCCGGGAACACCGGGTGAGAGCATGTCCTGCATGATCCACCAGCCCAAAGGGGACCTGATCCCTTTGATGACTGTGGCAAGCCATGCACATGGCAGGTGGCTCCAGTGGCCTCCAGGTCCCATGCTGAGCTGAAGTCTGACCGTGCCATGGATTTATGGCTTTTTGTTTTATGTCAAAATCTCTATTTCTCTCTACTGTCATATCAATTTTACAGCTTATGTCTCTATTAACACACTAACATTTATCCCTCATACCAGTTTTTATAAATATTTATGTATGCCCTGTTTATTAATTAATATTAATGCGAATGATATAAAATATCATCACTGACATTTTGATGTCATCCTTTAAGTGCATTCTCCCTCCTGGCAGTTTGACAGCACATCAAGGTGCACAGGGCAGCTGTAAATCTCTCCCTCAGCAAAGAGGGATGCAGCACTGCAAGAATGTCAGTGTCGATTTTTGTCTTTCCTCTCCAGGCTCCCTCTGTGATGATCCTTTGGTCAGACAGGGACCTCAAACTCCATGCACGTCACCCTTCACCTTTTGTAAGCCAGGCCCTTCATCAGGAAGGGGGATTCATTCAGTCAGATGCCAAAATAAGAAGAGAAATGGAGCTACACAGCTATCACTTTTCCTCTCTGGAGAAAAGTTTGAAGGTCTCTACCACAAGTGACCTGGGGCCCGCACGGTCACCTCTCAGCCCAGGAAGAGTCACATCCTGCAGAAGTCCCCCTGGTCCTTCTGTGCCCGGTTTCAGATGAACAATCCCTTCCTGCTGCGCTTGTTGGTTGATGGTGGGCACGACCCTGGGTAACGATCCAGCAGGGAGAGAGCTGATCCGCTGTGCACACAGCCACGTCAGGATTAGGGACCCACAGATGGAAGTGGAGCTTGGGTCAGGCAGGAAGAATCAAGCAGTCGTAAGAGGAGAAACATTTTATGAGGTTTGAAAGGAAATTTGGGGACAGAGAAGTAAAGCTGTGGACAACAGGAACAGGACACGATGGGGTCCTATCCCAGCCAGAGCCGGAGTCCTCCTCATCCTTCAGCTCACAGTGAGGTGAGAAGAGCCCGGGTGTGGGCTGCAGAAGCAGAGCATCCACACCAGCAGGCTGCTGAGCCCCCCCAGACCTGCTCCTTCCTCAGCATGCTGCTGGCTCAAGCCTGGCTGCAGGGCGATCGGGGCTGATCCTGCCTGCCCCAGGTGCCCTGCCAGCCCTCTCCTGCCTGCCCAGCGGTGGAATAGCTGGAGGTCCTCCTTCCCCACACGCCTGTGGGGTGCTGGCTGCGGGGCAAAGGCAGGCTCCTGCCTCCGCTGCTCAGTGCTTCTGCCCCGCCAGGCTTTCCTAAGGGGGTGGAAGCGGTGCCAGGGCACCCCGAGGTGCCCGCTGGGCATCACCCTGTGCTTTTCAAAAGGCTGGGGCACAGCGGACACACACACACACACACACTCACACACACGTTCCCCATTTCCAATGTTAGCCAGCGCCCTGTGGGACACAGCCCCACACCGTATGCAGGAAATCAAAGGGTCTGTCCCGCAGAGGAAGGCTTAATGCCATGGGGGCTGGTGTCCTGTGGCAAGCACTGGTGCAGCTAGAGCAGCTGGAAGCCTGAGGGGCTCACTGATAAACAGCCAGGCAGCAGCTAACAAGCAGAAAAGTCAGGGTACACAAGACGTGCGCCTTGTGCCCCTCCAGGGCAGGGCGTGTAAGAGGAGGAAATTCCCCAAAACAGCATGCGAAGCGCGCACAAGGCCGTCGGTGTATGGAAATAAAGCACATGCGTAGCATACGGATACAGTGCTCGAACTATTAAAAATGCGTGGAGAGGAACAGGAGAAAGCCTGGTGCTGTGTTCAGAGACTGCCTGCCCTGCTCACAGCGGCGAGCATCGCTGCGGCACTGCACCGGGCAGATGGAGAGCTGCACCCAGAGTGCCGCTTGGTGTCCCACTCACGTGCTGCTCCTTTTCCTACCTACCGTGTGGTCCTGACTAAAGAAGTTTTGACTGGAAGCCCAGTGTCTGATCAAGTTATTGGGTAACCTAGCCTGGCTGGGGATAAGGAAGGCTGAGGAAGGTCATCCTCACTCAACAAAGACAGTTTTGCCAGCCTGTCCCACCCAATCTGATCTGAGCACGTGAAGACGGCCCCTCTAACACATGCTGTGTTACCAGCACGAGTCACTTAGCTGGTCTATAATGGCTACCAGGTGTAAGTCCAGTTATTGGTTCTAATTACTAAATACATAAGGGCTTCAGAATGAAACAGACATCCTTGAACGATGCAAAATGAAATGTTTTACAGCTGGGCGTACACCAGCTTCTTGAAAATAACCAGAGCAGAAGATGCAGGTAAAAACTTCGGCATTTTTTTTTTTTTGTCTGTATGAAGACCTCCACAGTAGCATGCGGTAGCTTATTGTTACGGGAGCACTTTTTGAAATACCGGGCAGGATTTGCACAGTAATGTCTGTAACCAGCCTCCCTCTTGTTAGGAAGTGCAGATGTCTCCGGCACCACTGTGCTGCTGTGGGCTGAGCGCGGCGAGCAGTGGGTGTCTGATTGGGAACCAGTGTGCTTGTCATGTGCTGTCACAGTAGACTGCCCAAACCACGCGTCACGTGGCGTGTCCTGGTGAGTGATGACAGCATATATCTTTGACAGCAACACTGTGCGTGGGCTTTGTGTGCTACCTTTTTTTTTTTTTTTTTTTTTTTTTCTGGCTTTCTTGAGCTACGGGCCCAGTACAGGGCTAGGCAGCTGCTAAAAGCACGGTGGCCGGCTCTGCGCGTAGTGCCCATGTGCCTGCTGGAGACTTTGTGTTTTGCTGTCTCCCCATGGCATCAGGACTCCGCTGGGCTGGAGTGAGGAACTGTTTTAAACGGGAATACTGCAGTCCGCATTCTGCTGATCTTATGGCAAGTAGCCCGACTCCTGAAAGGAGCAGAGCCTTTCCCTGCAAGAGGCGCGGTTAGGTTTGTAAAATTTATTTCCAAAGGCAGTATTTTGAGAGGAAGAGGGAATTTTTATCGTTTGGTGCTGCTGTAAAGAGGCCACAGGGGAAAATCCTGTCATTGTGTCAGAGTTGCTGGTTTTGCTGAAAATGGATGTGAATTTTTGAAAAAAAAAATACAATAAAATAATAATTTTCCTTCAACCCCCCTGGCATCTGTGGCTTTTGAACAGAAGAGCATGCAGCCACTGAAGTCAGGACAGATACCATGGATGAGAGCAGGTAGCCCTGCTGAACTGAAGCTTCAGAGGGTAGGAGAAGTACCCCTCCAAGCCTGGTTTGTCCAAACCAGCTGAGGAGAAGACTGGCATCTGCTGCTGCTAACTGCGCCCATTTCCCATAGCTGCAGCCAGAGGATGTGAAGTGCGTCCAGCACGGAGAGGTAAGCGAGCAGAGGGCGCACAGGAGGACCTCAGAAGCCGTGGGTGGCATGGTCCGGTTCTCCCAGCCCACAGGGGCAGAAGGAAAAAGTGTTTCAGCTTCATATATTTTCCTCCCCTGGAGCAAGGAATATCAGCATTAAATGGAAACCTAAGCAGTACTAGCTGAATCTGAGACCTGAATCAAGAAAGATCCTGCCTCTGCCCATTCCTTCGCTGAGCTTTGGATGAGAGGCAGAGGAGAGCCAACGCCAGCCTGGGACTCGAGGAGGGAGACAAATGTCCCAAAGGAAGCACGTGCACGCTCATGCTGGCCTGCTTTTAGCCACGTATCATTCTCTTGGCGAAACAGGCGTTTCCATCTGTTGCAGAGACAGAACAGAGTGAAAACATTCTGTTCTCTGTTTCTGAAAACTTCTGCCTGCAGCAGGTATGCCAGGGCCGGGGCACGGAAGAGGAGGAGGAAAGGCTCAGAGGGGAGGGTGTCTTCTGGGTGTTGTCAGGCCCTCTGTTGTGCGCTGGAAAGAGCTTAGGGAACTTAGTGTAAGACTGCAGTTTCCAGTTTTTAGTACTGAGGTTACTCAGGCAGGTCAGCACTCATCTCAGAGAGCTAAATGAATAGTTTCCAAGATTTATGTATGAAAAGGAAGAAGCACGTGTTTCTTCCCTTGCTATAATATTGATCAGGAGCAGAAGAAATAATAAAAAAAAAATCACTTTGTCCTGAACCACTTTTGTTTCCTCGCCTATGCTGCTCAGGGGTTCCTACGTGGTGGATCCTTTGCTAATCCTTGGCGGCGAAACGCTGCCTGCCTCCAAGGAGCTACCTCCACCTTCAGGAGTGGCCAGGTCTAGCACTTTTATCACGCGCACTAAGAGGAGACATAATCAATTCCCCAGCTGGCACTTTGCACTGAATACCCACTTTTTCTGTCTGATAGCAGGACTAAATTAGTTATTTAGCAATGAGACCCTAATTTAAAGTGAGCAACTGCCCTGACAAGGATCATTGTTCAAGTCCGTCCCCCCTTTGCTTTCAGATGAGAGGCCCACAAATCCCTGGAAGGTGATAAATAGACAATTAGACAATAGATATATTTTGTTAGTTCTACAAAGCTCCCTGGTGCTGTCAGACTCACAATAAAGGGGGCTCTGGTAAATTGGTGGGCAATGAAAGCCAGCTGTACGGTCATCACTCCTACAGACACAAAGCCATATGTGGCCATTTACAGGACATCCCTGAGAATAGATTGAGCCGCTACGACCAGGGGGAACTAAAAATACTTGACAAAGTTGTCTGCTCTTCATTTAACAAGAATAAAATATCTAATGGATTGTAATGGAAGCTATCAATCACCCCTGCATAAGGCACAGATTTAATATTTTACTTCTAACTATTAATGCAAGTTTTTGTTCATCTGTGGTAAGTCAGAAATGCGCATCTCCTGTGTGCACGTGACATCGTGTAACTGCTAACAAATGGCATGGGCCCAGCATCACCATCATAAAACAAAAAACAGACCTAAAAATGGCGTGAGAGAAAATGAACAAAGAGGACCATAAGCAGGAGCAACAGCCCGATCAAAGGTAATGAGAGGTCTGCTAGCCCTGCCTAGAAAATATGCCATTAAGGTCTTGCAAATAAGATGCAGTTTCTTCCTTTTACTTATCAAGCTCTTTCTTAGCAAGGAAATTGGAGTAGGTGTTAGGGAAATTGGCTCAAATATCAGCTTCCTAAGGAAAACATCTTGAAGTGCTTTTCCTGGAAGAAAGTCGGAAACTTCTAGCACGCACTCAGTTCTACAGAGCTAGATTTTAACAGTAGAGTTTAGCTCTGGACTTGTGCAAAGCAACATGGATTTTGAGCATGGGATTGAGTACTGTGGCAAGCAGTTCATTCCACAACATCCTGCCTCCAAGGTATCGATAGCCCCATGCAGAGCAGAAGGTGGTAATCACGGGAGCTTAAGGATACAACTTCATAACACAGCAACTGCTCTGTGCAGGGGACTGGCCGATCAAATGCTAAATTTCATGAAAATAAAGCAAACAAAAAACTGTCTTCTGTTATCACCGGTATAAAAGAAGCGTGTTTCCTCCATCTTTCACTTGTGTGCAAGAGGCAGGCAGACAAAACTGTTACAATGTGTGGCGCTGATATTTATTAACCACAGAGCAATGAAAATGCCACGAGATAAAAAAAAAATCCCCTCCAAAACATCCATTAGCAAGTCAAAAAGCAGTACACATTTGTGTTAAGATTCCCGCCCCCATGAGATAGGAGTTTTTGCCGCGCATTTGAAGATGGCATATGCTGTAAAGTACCTGAATGCTCTCTCCTGCCTATTTTTAGCTTCTCTCACAGGACAAGAAGCATAATTTATTTTGCAGAACACCAAATGTCACATTCTATGAGTACTTTGTTGTACAAAATACGGTATAATATCTGGAGAAAAGTGACCTTCCATAATGGAAGTGTCCTATAGAACTAATAGAAAATGATAACCAATTGGTTTTACCAGGTAATTATATCCCTCTTCTAGAACAGTTTAAAAAAGGCAAGGACATCTCTCTCCATAATGTTGTACAGTTATGGCTTCTTTGGTGTGGCGTGAGGTTTCACTCTCAATTCATTTATAACCAAATTTGCTTAATCTCTATCCATTTCTAAGAAAATTTGCCATATGTGTTGTCAAGGCTTTCAGACACAAGGCTTAACCTTTTGACTCCAGCTGACCAATGCATCCCTTCTGCAGGCACAGTGACTTGCCACAGGCTTACCAGATCTACACAGTCTTCCAAATCTAGCTTAACTGGCCTTAAATCTCTTGTGTTTTATTTTTGTGGGAATTGCTGACCAGGTAACAATTATGCACTTCTTTATATATGGCTACAGCCACAAGCGAGTGCAGATTTGATATCTCATCTGTTCCTACGGGATGCCATCCTGAACTGAGAACTGTTGTGAGAGGTCTTTCTCGGTCTTCCTGTGAAAGATTTCATCAGCTTTATGTGGCTACCATACAGATTGAGACGTGCTCCTCGTGGTGCACGATTATCCATGTCAAAATAGACTAATAGTTTATTTACCAGTAATGTACCAAACACTTCAGGGGGCAAAGAGAAAAAAATAAAAATAATATTAAAAAAAAATCCCCCAGACACAAAGACCTCCGCTTTCCGTTCCCGCTGCATCTCACTGAAATAGTAAACATGCCCTCTCGTGGCAACAGAAGTAAGGACAGACAAACAAGTGCACCAACAGCCTCATTGAAATGGACAGTCTTAATTTGATAAGCGTAAGGAAGGAATAGAAACATGTTCCCATCCACAGTTACAGAAATATCCACACCTCACTGAAACAAACAAACAAACATCTTTCAAATAAGGACCAGAATAACAAAATTGTAACTCACAATAACATTCCTGTTTTCAAGGTTTTTCCATTGCCTTAGAAACCCCAGACTCAGAGTGGTCTCTCTTACAGAAAAAAAGAGAAAGGTAAAAGTTTACACTAATCGTTGTTTCCTTGAAAAATCCAGGGCTGAATCTCATAATGGTGGACACTGAAGGGAACCCCTGGAGATCACCTGGCCCAAACTCCCTGCTGAACCAGGTCCACCTAGTGTAAGTAGCCCAGGACCGTTACCAGTTGGGTTTGGCTGTCTCCAAGGATGGAGAAGCCACAACCTCTCTGGGTGGCATGTTCCAGTGCTCAGTCACCCTCCTAGCGCAGAAATGTTTCCTCCTGGTCTGAGGGAACCTCCCGTGTTTCAGTTTGTGCCCGTCGCTTCTTGTCCTGGCACTGAGCACCCTCAGACATGGCCGGGCTCCATCCTCGTTGCACCTCCCTTCAGGTATTTAAACACACTGAGGAGATTCCCCCTGAGCTTTGTCTACTCTGTGCTGAACAGTCTCCAGCTCCCTCAGCCCTTCCTCATAGCAGAGACGCTCCAGTTCCTCCGTCACCTTTGAACGAGGCCCAGACCTGGATGCCACCCTTCAGAGGAGTGCCACCAGTGCCGAGCAGAGCAGCAGGGTCACCTCCCTGGACCTGCTGGAGACAGTCTCAGCGGGATGGCCTTGTTGTTCAGAGCTGGCCCATGTTTGACTTGGTGTCCACCGGGATCCCTGGGTCCCACTTTCAAGGCTGCTTTCCAGCTGGGCGGCCCCAGCAGTTATACACGTGTGGGGCTGTTCCTCCCAGGGGCAGGTCAAGGAGCACTTGCCTTTGCTGAACTTCACGAGGTCAGGCCATTTCTACAGCCTGCTATATGTATTTATTTATTAAATAAATAAATAAATCTCTAGGTATGCATTTAAAAACTGGGTCTGTTACTTGTAACAGTTGGCCTCACAGAGAGTCTTTCCCAAGATGTAATACTTGAATGCTTGGACAAAAAGTATGAATGCCCACACTCAGAGATAGGTGCACTGAGTACATGTACTCATACCTCACAGAGAGCACTTTGTCAACACCTCGTCCCAGTCTCTAAGAGGAGCCACTGTGATACATGCTGTGTGCTTGTGTCCTCTCTCCTCCATCGGGTATTGATTACTTTACTACAGCCAAAGCCTCTTCAGTTACACGTGAAGGGAGTCAGAAAGGGGAAGAGTAGTGCGGGTACTGCCTGGTATGTAGGAGACCAGGGCTGGGAGGGGTAAGAAGCACATCTCTGATCACCTCTCTGATCATTCAGGGACCTGTGCTCAAATCCTCTCTGTTTACATGTTTCTGAGCTAAACTTTGAGCCATTTCCTGGTGTCAGGAAATGTGAAGAAAGCTGGTTTTTTAAGTTGATGCTTAGCTTCCAGAGTAGGCCAGGAGAAGTCCTACTGAAGACCAAAGAAGCACCCAAAAAAGAAGGAGAAAAAAGAAATGGGAGGTGGAAGCTCAGGAGAGAGGAAGATTTTGTGAAGGGTGTAAATGCCGTACTACTTAAACAAGAGATCATTGAAAATCATTTGTAGAGAAAGTCTTCTGCCCTTCTGGTACTGCGGGCTTTTACAGTCGTGTCCCAGCAATTACCAGCCAACACCTGTCAGGGAAACGAAGCCAGAGAAGCTTCAAGAAAAAACGAGAGGAGTGGTGAGGGTGAAGAGGGCTGCACACGTGGTTGGTTCATGCAGAGGGAGAGAGAAAAGCCTCTGAGGAGGAATGCTGAAAGAAGAGGCATAAGGAGGGAAAAATGCAAGATATAACACATAGAGAAGAAAAGCTCTGAGAAAGAATCTCAGGCACATGGGATCTTGGTGACAAAGCAGCTCTGTGTCCGTGCCCTGATGCAGCACCCCAGGAGCCTTTCTGCCCTGTCCGCGGCCTGGGATCTGATTTCAGCCCCTGGGGCTGTTGGGCCCTTGCTCAGCCACGCAGTGCTGTCTATGTGCCCTCAGTCTCAAGGAAAATCAAGAGCCACGGACTGCTGGGAGACACTGAAATGAAGTCTGTACGGACAGACGTGCTTCCAGGACAGGCTGCCATCCATAAAGCACAGCCAGCTGGGAGGTGGGAAGGCAGGACCTCTCAGAAAAGAAGCATGTGGCAGCGGTCCCCAGATAACCAGGAACAGCTCTAGGCTTGAACTTCCCCAGGCCGTGCTCAGGAGGCAGCAGGCCACAGGGCCAGGCTGTGAGTGGCGTGTGAACCCGTGGAGATCTGCAGATGGTGCTCCACAAGAGCAGGCTGGGCCCAGCTCTTCGCTAGGGGAAATGGAAGAAGTGTTTCCTTGGATGTTGTGCGCAGGAATTTCTCCGGCTGTGTTCTACGAGGGGAAGTGGGGGTACCGCTGGTGGGGCGAGGCAGGAGGAGACCCAGAGGTGCAGAAGTGGTAGGGATGGGCTCCGAGGAGCAGGCCGTGAGGCATCTCCTGCTCTGCAAGTGACTGCCGAGGTTAGGAGGGTCCGTGCGAGGTGAGGTACTTGGCACAAGAGTACACAGCTGTTGTGCGCACTATTACTGTAGTTAAATACTAATAATAACAGTAAAAAAAAAGGGGCTTGTGGAGAAAAGCCACCGTCAGAGCCACAGCGACAAGCCAGCGCTGGGCACCACTAACCCCCGTGGCCGAGCTGCAGGAGGTCTCAGCATGGTGTCACCAGCTGGGAGAGGACAGAGACATTAACTTCATGGTGCTGAAAATGCAAGGCCTCATGAAAAAAAGCCATGAAAAAGCCATTGGAACTTGAAACGGGACAAAATTCTGGTATTTTCCTTTCAGCAGAGGAAGTGATGCTGAGGTTAGAGAAGCTGCATCTGAAGTAATATTCAGATAACTTTCTGCAGAACATACAACATATTGCTCGGCATCCTTCAGGGGAAAGGTTTGGCGTGCTGCTGCTGAACAGAGTTCTACTAATTATTTACAAGGCATATCCTTAAAGATCCATTCTAGGATTAAATTAACATAAAATGTATTAATACTCAAAAATCACCAAACAGGATGTACTTGCAAGGGATTTTTTTTTTGTTGTTTACATTTGATAGGACATAATGAGGCCATCTTGGTGCTAATTGTGTCTCTGCCACAGACATGATACAAGAGCACAGCCCACCATTGTTGAATGAAATTGCCCAGAAAAGTAATTGCTTTTCAAGATGAGCTTGTGCTCATTTATATGATTATGATTTGTTGATTAACCTTTTTTTTTCCTTCTTTCTGTTCTGTGCATAGTAAGCAGGATCTTCTTCTTTTGTAACTATCATTTTAATAAAACTTGGCATGCCAGCAGCAACCCAGAGATCATCATGACCTGGCTGTGACCACCTGAGCCCTACTTAGTCAATTTAATTAATTTACCTTGCACAGTCCCTGATATCAAATTTAATCAATTCTCTTTGATACACCAAAAACTCACTGGCCCCTCTTGTTATATTTTGTGGGGGGGTTGTAAAAGCTCCTGAGTTTTCCTTTTTGAGAAGAAATTAGCTTTTTCTCTAAGACCACTGCTAAGTGAAACCATATACATGAAAAACAGTTAGAACAGCATCCCCTAACAAGATAAAATAAAATTGAATTAAATTAAGTAAGCCATATAAATCCATTCAAACCATATGAATGTGAGCAGTATGGGATGTCAAAGGAAGAGTATAAGATGATGGCAATCACCTTACTGAGATTTTATCTGAATATTCCCCCTCTAAGCAACGATTTAGAGCTCGCAAGCTTCAGACACCACATTTTTAGTGAGGAGTATAAACTAAGGAAAGTGACAAGGGGACAGGGATACCCCACCAATCCTCAAGTGTATAAACTGGTTGCAGAAAATGAGAGAGAGAAAATAAAAAGAAGTGGATTATGCCGCTTAAAATCTGGTCCAAATTGCAAAATCACAGTGCATCAGGAAACCAGACCAAACCAACACAAAACAAAACAAAAAAAAAAACAAACAAAAACAAACAAAAAAAACACGCACACAGGACCTCAGGACTCAAAAGCACCATAGAACACAGAAAACCGATGCATCATTTCATGCTGCCCATCACACATTATCTCTCAACGTCTCAGAGCAGCGTGGCCAAGTGGGTGACTCATACCTTGCCTCTGCGGTCCACAGAAGTCTCTGGAGACAATGGGAGCAAGACAAAGGTCCAGAAAGTGTTTTTTTGTTGTTGTTGTTTGTATGTTTTTAGAGGGAAGGGCATGTCTTTGAGCATCACAATGGTTTTTGGTTTTTTCTTCCAAAATCATCTGCTATGGATACGTTGAAATGATTCTCTCCTCCTGCTGTGAAGCCATCTCCTTTCTGAGAGAGACCTGTCGGAAAGTCAAGACATGCATTTCTCTTCAGGTTGAACAAAACATCTCCCCCGACCCTGAAGACAAAGTCAAGAAGAACCGTGTTTTGCTTCAACCCAGAATGACGGGCAGCTCAGCAATGGGTGGCGAGCCCAGGGTTGATAGCAACGTGCACGAGCCACGTCCCCACGCCAGCACTCAGCAGCTCTGATGGCCGCAGAGCTCGGGGCGTCACCGCTGGTCTGCATGATCGGCCATCAGCGTAGAGCAGCAGCAGCCAGGAACTCAGGGTCTGGAGCACTAAAGGCCTGTTCACCCAAGACACGCCTGTGGAGGCCTGTCCACCACAACGGCTGCCCCCACACCAGGCCCCGAGCCCCAGCTCCTCCACCTCCGAGGATCGGATCTCACCCGACGCCCGCAGGGCTGCAGGTCCTGACCTCCAGACAGCCCTTCCAGGCTCAGCTCCCCTTTCTTTTTTAGATGCAGGGGAAATCACCCCTCATGGTTTTGTTGGAGTCTGCTTTCTTTTGCTTTATTTTTTTTTTTTTTTTTTTTCCCCCACAGGGGTGCATATGAAAGAGGGTGCTTGCTCTAAGCAGCCCAGACCTTAACGTTAAGGTCCATTTTTACTCCACAAGTTCAACAGAACTGAAAACTTATTACCGCACAAAATAGATGAGTTCCTAACTGCAGAACCTTCAATTAAAAGAGAACCTATATTATTCTAAATATTTGCAGCAAGATGTTATAAAATATAGCGATGAGGCTACTGAAGGCGTTTGGAGGACTCGAGTGCAGGTCTCCGCATTTCAGAATGAAGATGCTACCAGCACCGTCAGGAGGAAGCCACTTCACTGCTTCGTCTTACCTTTATTTCCTGACACATCCAGCAACTCAGTTACATCTTCCGTCTGCCTGTGAAACCCAAACCCAGAAAGTGACTGTTGGGGCATGGCTGGGTGTCTTGTGTGACCTCCTCCGCTCCCAGATAGCCAACAGTGTTCAAGAAAAATAGTTTTGATGGGAAATTTCAAAAAGCAAATACAAATTTAATGTTAACATCTGCCAGCAACATTTTTCAAGGCAAATCCTGAGCATCTCTCACCCTGAAAAAAAAAAAAAAAAAAACACACTGCTTTTCCTTCTGCTTCAAAAGCACCTCTACATAACGCTGCCTGTTTTGTGCTTGCTCTCAGACTTGTGGGATTCTGCAGAATTTTCTAGCAGTTCCCAAGCTGTGTGAGGCTCCCTGCCCCTGGGGATGGGCCTTCTGTGAGTCCAAATGCAGAGCATCCTCCCTCCGGCCAGACCTTTACAGGAAGACCCAGCTCCCTCACTCCAGGGAAAGGCTTGAGGTATGTCAAGAGGGGTCCAAATCCTAGAAACCTGCTGCTGTACCTCCACCTACTGATTCCGCTGGATTACCAAAGGAAAAGGAGAATACAGGGAAAGGAGGTTATGGCTGTGAGATGAAGGAGGACAGAGCTGACACCGACTGGAAAGTTCAAAGGCTCTGGGAAGGGGAACCTGGTAGAGCAGGAAGGGGAGATGAGGAAGAAGGCCATGTAGGTGAGAAGGGACACAAGGATGCGGGTCAAAGTGCACTTGGGAGGAAAACTTGTTATGGGTGAAAAAAGCTATTGTTAAGTGTGCCGAAAGGCAGAGCGCAGTATCACCGTGGCTGTGATCAACAACAAAACCCCAAACCCCAGGAGCTATCGTGGTGGACAGGCTCGAGGAGGGACACTGGGGGGCAGTCCCCAAAGCGGAGCACCGTCAGGGCCAGCAAGGGCTGCAGCCCCTGGCAGAGGGGCAGCAATAAACAGCAAACCGTTAATTGCTGACAGGTCCCCGGCAATATTGTAAATCGAATCAGAACACGAGAGAAAAATTACAGGATTGGTCTTTGGGGGGTTGTTGGGTAAAGCATTTCTAAGCAATACTGTTTCTCTTTGCTCTCCTTCCACAGAAAGAAATTCACTGAATTAAAGCCATCTGAAAATATAAACAGACTGTATTTTGCCAACACTTGAAGAGGCTTATTGCTTCCACCATTTATATTTAACATTAAAGTTTAATCATGAAGTTGTTAGCCATAAAAAATATTAAATGAGTACAGAACACACAAAAAAATATTAGTAAGTATTTCAGAATGAGCACTTGAAAAGAAAATTTATGCATAGATACAATGGAGAATTGCAATTAAGAGCTCTAGGGATATGAGAATGATTTGTCCAGCCATTACACAGTCATTTCAATTTAAATTAAAATTGTAACTATTTTCTAGTCTAGTAAAAATATATGGTGTCACATTAGGACTTTTAATGTAGCTTTCTCTGGGGAATGCAGAAAAGCTAGTTAGTAGCACATAAATAACTATATATTGGAAACTGAATAAATTCTCTGCCAAAAACCTAATACGATGAAAACAGAAATGACAGTGGATTATTATATTTTCTCTAATGAAGCACAGCCCTCATTCTGAGCCAAGGAAGCAGTTCATAGGGTGTCTGAGTCTACGTGACTTTGTTAGAGCTGACTGACAAAAATAAATACATCTGCCTGATGCATTTTTTTTAACTTGATGAACTACATAAATTATGCTGCATGTTGTTCAAAGGCTATGATAGTGTTATCTAACACCACAATCTTCGTCTTCACCTAGAAAATACAGGATAAGCTGGTGTGCTCTTTGCTTTATCCCTACCTATGGAAGATGGGACTAGTCGAAGTATTAAGCGTAGGAAAACATGCTTTCAGAAATAGACACTGTTATTAGTGAGTCAGGTAATTCAGATCTACTTAAACACGCATATCCAACCAAAAAAACCATACTCATGCACTGTTTCTCACGCAATAGGCTTAATGCTGGCCTGTGTGGCTTTTGGGAGTCAAGCAGATGTTAAGATCTTGGAATGAAGTGCTGCTGTTCCCGCAGCCAGATTTAACAAGGAGCGAGAGAAGTTACGCCTGCCCCACTCGCGGCTGCTGTGCTCTGGATTTGACAAACACCAAGAACCTGGAGACCACCCAGCCCGCTCCCCTGCTCAAGCAGTGTCACCTCGGGCATGTTGCTCAAGGCCATGTCCGGTTGGGTTTTGGATATGTCCGAAGACGGAGACTCCACACCCTCTCTGGGAAACCGGCGCCAGCGTTTGACAATCCTCGCCCTGAGAAGCTTCTTTAGGGACTGGTGGTTACGGGTAAGTTCTAACGATGCAACTAACGTTTCATCAGTCTCTCCCAGAAAAGCTTGGTCGCTTTTTGATAAGCATTCCATGCGGCATTCCTACTTCTATTTCCAACTCTTTGCTATTTTCATATATCACAGATGTCAGAATAGTAATTCCCTTAGTTAATACAGTAACTTTAATTAAGTTAAACAACGTGTCAGCCATTAGACTCATAGCCTCAACCCTGACCAAGTCTGGAAAACAAGTCCGCGCTGTTTTTCTGTGTGTGGTGTTTATACCAACTCTGACTCCTTGGACTCAGTCAGTAGCTTAGCTTCCGTATGTCAACATCTTTTGTTTCTCCACTCTCCTCCGAATTTTATTTTATTTTTCTCTGGTCAAATCACACGGCTCTGTCCCAGCCTTAGCAGAGGCTAGTTGCAATTTCTCTGTCAGCTTCCTTTTACACTCACACCCTGTTTGCCTGCCTGCTCCTCTGTTAAAGCACCCAATGGGGCAAGTTCTGAAGAAAAGAGGTAGGCAGTATGAGAATGGTATTTTCTATGAAATATATATATGTGCGTGTTCAAATTTTTAAGAAAGGGGTTTAACGTCTTTACATTTACGTCTTTGAGCGGTAAATATGAGTGGCGGTTACTTACATACCTGGAGAAATCGTAGCCCCATGGAGAGATGAGACGTGCTCAGTGGTAACACCACCAAGATTCGTATACAATGAACATAAATTCAGTTTGACCTCCAAAAGAGGTTCCTAGCCAAGAGACTGCAGTAAGGACAGCTTCCTAGGCACAGCGTACCAATTGATTCCAAGACTGACTTACACGTATGATGATACGCAACCTGGCAGGCTGCGAGACAGGCGCTCAGAACTCGGGGAAGCAAAACACGCCTCCTGGCCCCGCGTCCCTGCCGGCGGGGGCTTCCGTAAGCCTGGCGCGCAATCCGTGCTCCTCTTTACCCACACAGCTCATTTTCTGGTTAGCCCTAGTTTCTGTCTCCTTCTCAGCCCCGCTGAGGATCAGATGAAATAGAGTTCCAGCATTCTCTGTAAAAAATGAAGATTAAAAAATACCAGTAGCAAAGTATTAGTTTAATTTCAAAACAAAATAAACAAACAAAAAACCACAAATGAATCTTGCTTCTTGCCCATTCCGTTGATTCTTATCACCAGATGTCATTCATTCATAGCAAGGAATATTAGGAAAAAAAAGGCTGTAGCCTACGAAGAGGAACCTTATTTCACACACGAGAGCTTGTAAGACAACTTGAATCAATTATCTCCCAGTTGTTTTTAGCTTAAAAAGAAGGAAGGAACAAGACATCTTAATTACTGTTTGTCCTTTCATAACATCAGTCTTGTCGTTCTTAGGGACCACACAATTTTCAGGCAGAACTTTCTCCTAACTACTGGCAGGACAGGTATTTAAGGACAACAGGACAATTCTGTGTTAATTTCTGAATATAAACTCAGGGAAGGTAAAAGCAAGCCAATATTTCAATTCTTCATCCAATTTGCTTTGCAGTTGGGGTTAGTGATCTAAAACATATTACACTATTCATTAACTAGACTTTTATAAGTATGCACCATTCAGCCAGCCCTTCTATTTCCTATCCTTATTGCAATTCAGATCAAGTTCCACGCAGAAGCCAAATTCTCAGGGAAAAGTTTGTATTCAAACAAAAAAGCAAGAAAACAAGCAAAAAACAGGGCTTGCTCAGTGCTGCAGCGCTCCAGATAGGGAGCGATTACTGCCCTTGGATGCACTGCTGGCATGTTTGGCTGATTTCCAAGTGATATTTAGCAGGCTTAAATTTCAACATCCAGAAATCAAATAGAAAATCAGTATTCCAGCTGGAGGAGTCAGGTGCAGAAAATATTTAAGTGCTGATATGAAACTTTAAACACTAATTTGTTGGAACAACGGGTTCGGTATGCTTTTATCAACACAAACACAATTCACGTGCTGGTCAGATAACCTTACTGAGATAAACATTTCCACATTCTACACGTACATCAATCCGCGACTGATGAGGTTTGGCTCACAGTGCTGCCTTTCCCAGCATTTGTTGGTCAAGTTTGTGTCACTGTATTTTCCTTATTCATGGCATTCCCCTTTTCTTATGGCCTTTTGCACCTAAAAGGTTCTCGACCAAAAAAGCTTAGAGGAAGAGCAGCTCTCTCCTCCCACATACCCCCGGATACATTTCTACCTTTTCTTGGTATTCAGTAAACACTTCCCAAATCCTTTACCTACCTAAAAAGCAGGCAAGTGATAGCTCTGGAAAAAAAAAGATGGAATTCCCACCTCGGTCACTAACTGCTCTGACAGACAGATCCTTCCAGTCGCCACAGCAAGTAGAATATTTTATTTGGCAGCTAGATCCCATCTCTGGATGCAAGTTTCCAAGAACACTCAACCACCTGCCCATCCAGTTCTTACGTAAGTGAGCCTCAAGCTTGAGTCGAGGCAATAACGTGTGGCTTACATACAGTGCACACCAGTTGCTCTTACGTCCTTCAGGACTCTTAACGCGCTTCAGGAAAAATCTGCCACGTTGCCATTTAGCCACAGCACAGCAGCTTGCCTAGAGGCTGCTGGAAAACAACATACAGAAGGGCTGCAACAGAACTGTCAGCGCTAGGGCTTGGACTTACGCGGGTGTGGTTGCTGCTCATGCTCTGACACATTGCTGATGCAGGCTAAATGCTGCTTATGCGACATCCCAAGTGCTTGTAAAACATTCATTTTCCAAGAGGGACAGGAGCAGTGCTGGGCAGGAGGGGCTGGAGGACTCCCCTCACTCCTTCACCTCCCTTGACAGCATGACTCCCGGCTGCCTTTAAGCACTGAGTTACAAATGACTCCATGCACACAATTCAGAGGTGATACGTTGCCCTTAACACAACGAGCACTTAACACAAGAGCATCAGAAAGTACGTACACTTTTTAAGCATCACTGAGGCTTAGTAATGAGCTCGGGTAATGTTTTATATGGGATCACACTAAATCCTAGCCCTCTTAACTTCACGTTTATTGAAGACAGTTCTATTTCGTATGACACTGAGCATATCCTTTAACTCTGGGAACCACAGCTGTGACTCAGTTAATGATCTCAATAAATCCTACTTAAACAGAGAGGAGAAAAGAATTATGCAAATGAATTTCTGCACCACATGTACGTGATAACTGAAATCATACCAAAATAAGCCTCAGTATATGAACACCTATACCTTTTTTAATTGCATATGTGAAAAATAGGGAAGGAGGGTTGGGGGGGAGACAGTTTTAAATTTTATTTCAGAAGAGTTACAGTTGCAGAACATTTAGCAAAAGTTGACAAATTTCATATAAAGGGGAAACACGAAGGAAGCGTATATACAAAGAGGATGGTTAAAAACACAAGGGATGACAGATTCTCGAATACAACGGTGAATGCCGATCAATAATTACTTTTCAAAACAGATCTTTTTAGAATGATGAGTAAAGCCTGCTTCTTTCTCAGCGCATGCATCAACCAGTCACACTTGGCAGCTAGATAAAATGTCATCCATCAGTCTCTTGTAGACCCAAGCATCACCTTTAAGCCGTTGTCTCCTGATACCAACTACTTTGGGTTTGCTGAGTTGACATACTTCTAACTCAAACTTCATAGTTACTTTGCCAAAATCTGACTGTGTTTGGCATTTCAGGGTATAGCTGTATAAAACAAAGGAGAAATAAAATCATTTAATTCTTTAATGTTTGTCTTTAAATACGGTTTTGAATGAATAACAGCACTTTACAGAAGTTACCCACTGGTATTCACACTGCTGAGAAAACAACCCATAATGAAGTTGGCCGAGAGTTTTGATCACATTAGTCCTACGATGCTATCGTACAAACGCGTGACAGTAGAGGCCTGCCCCAGCCAAGGGAACTGCTGCCACAGACCCTGATTCATGGAGTACAGAGCTGGAAGGCGCTGGGGTGTTCCTGCATTCTACCTAGAGACCGCTGGCTACAGCTCAACTCTTGCTAGTATGAGAAATGGAAAAACTGATTCTGAAGTTCACACCACCACAACAGAGAGGGGCTCTTCTCTGTAGTTATGCACCTGTCCACATTGTGAGCTTGAGCATCCGAGGTCCAGGAATATTCTGACGTACTGGACCATTAAATATTCAAGCACTTCAGAAGATACATATTAACGAGCGATGTAAGACATTTATTTCATGAAAACTAGCAAATAGACATTAATTTTGGATCAAAAATAGGAACTGATCCCAGTCTCAGTACTTCAGTCTCGTTAGCAAATCCTAAAATTTAAAATAAAATAAACTTGTACAAAGTGTGGATTCTCGGCAGCTTGTAAAAATACACTTGGCCAAATATTTATGGTTTTACTGCTAATAATAAGGGTTACAAGTATCCACATTACCCTCCTAAGTTGTCTAATTTGTGTCATAACCAACCTTTTATATTTAAATTTTCACAAAGAATAGACAAAACTTGCATCAGCCTCCAAGTGTCACCTCACCATTACTGTGTAATACGTGGCAGAGAGCTCTACAGGACCTCATGTCACATTGTTTTGCGTTGCGTGGGCAATTTTCATCACACTTAAACATTTAATATTCTCTATTCTTTCTGCAAAAGTATCAGATTTTACAGAGTGGGGCCGAGTATGTAAATTTAAATACTCTGCTTTATCAAGGACTAGGGTACCGGCTATTTAGATGTGTATATGTGGAAGTCATCCTTGTTTCCACTTACCCCTTTTTAACATACTCCACTTGCTTCTTTGAAAGGACAGAGATTATTTCATTCAACAGTTGGTCTGGATTCATCAGCTGAGTAGTGGTAACATTGTAGTGTGCCTAAAAGTAGTCAGCCCATTAAAAAAAGTAAAGAAAAGTCATCTTTCTCCCCAAACTGAAGATATTATAGAAACTTTTCATACAGAAAGCTTCAGAAGATCTAACCATATTGACAAAAGTGCTAAATCCCTAATATTAATCATCATTCGGACACCGTAGTTAACAGCAGAAACACTAAAGGTGAACTTCCGGACAGTTAATATCAAAGCATGCACAAACTCTAATCCAGCATAAAATCCAAAGCAGCAGCGATGGGCCAGGGCGGCAAAGAGACTGTTAAAAGCTTTGTATGTAACCAGAAGCGATTGCTTGACAGGATTACAAAAGACAGACACAAGACTGTGCTTAAGGCACCCTTTAGTTGGGAGGCGTCATGGCATTTAAAGAAATGAGGTTATTCACTACCCATACCTTTATGATTACAGTTTTGTTTATATCAAGGTTTAATGCTGCATATGACAGACTCGTCCACTGAGTGACTTCTTGAATGTCTCTTTTGAAGAGTCTTCTCTTCAAATATGAATTCCCTCTAAGTGATTTATATGGCAATGTTCACTGCATGGGAAGGTCTAGTGTTATGCCCATGCATGTATATTCTAGAAAACTAATACCAAACCTATGAATCAACTTTGGGAGGTACAAGTTATTAATTTAACGTTTTAAGCTTAATCTCAGATTCTCCTGAAATCTAAAAACTATCCTGGAATACCTTCCCACATATATCACTCCTGGACTATAAAAAATGAGCAAGGGGTATCATCAAAATTCACTTTACTGCACCAGTGGGAAAGCTAGCAAGAGCTTTATACAAAAATGTGAATAATCATTTTCAGCCAGGGCTCCCCTTTAAACCCATCCCGTTTGCCTGCTATTTGATTACATGGCACACAAAAAGCAATGGTCAAATCCCTCCCTTGATGTGCTGGCAACTTGTCTGAACGCAGACTAGCACTAACTCCCCTGGCAACAACTGGGGCATTATCACATTAACAGAAACGCGGTACGATCAACTGACATTTTCTGTGGAGTGCAGGCAAGTCAGACCACAGAAGTTTTCACAAGGCCAGCCCTAAAGGAATTGGATGTTTTCAATAACTATCCTCTGTTTCGACATCAGGTTTCCCCGGCAGCCATACCTTCAGTTTCCGTGGCCCGTCTCTAGTGGATCGTTTCTTTTTGCTTGGTGTAAGCATTGTGATCACTTTATCTAGGCCTCTTTCAAGGCTTCCAAATATCTTGGCCTTTCTCTTCTTTTGGCTGCTATCCACATGAGCTAGGTTGAGATCTAGTTCCACTGAGTGACACCTGTTAAAGAAAAAAACCAATTTAATTAGTTGTTTTATGTCAGTATTCAGAAGCTAGCTGTATCAGACACATCATTACAATATTACCAGAGCTGACAGAATGAAGAAAATCAAACCAAGTGTAGTGTATGAAAATAGTTTCTATTTAAAAGTCGGCTGAGCTTTAAACTCGGAGATGTATATAAAAACCACACTCTAGGGAACCGGAACAAGAAAGAATTTACATTACAGAAAACAGGAATGCATTCTGAAGATAATTGACTTCTAGTTTTAAAACTTTTTTCTGCCTTCAGTATTTTCCAGCAAATATAGAAGAAGGTTTTAGGAAGGTTTTAACCCAGATAGTGGGAATACAGCTTGCTGTTGTAAACAAGGCTTCCTAAGCTGTTCATGGATTAAGGTAGCACTGCTCTAAATCAGAAATGTATACAAATAACTGGACATTTACCTTCTTTCAGGAAGAACCTCAGCTGCTGTCAGTTCGTTTGTATTTGCTGGGTTTTTGGGTTTCTTAATTGGGGTGACTGTTGTGAACTGGCTCTCTGAAAGAAAACATCCAAGCCAAAACAGGTATGTTTTTGAAACAGAGGACATTTTCTTAATTCAGGATTTCTCATCATTAGTGATTTATTTTTTAAAACCAGCCCCCTATCTATCTCTGGTCTGCATCTTAAGAGTAATAAAACATATTTTTAATATAACAAGACTATCCCTGCTACACAAAGAAAAACCGAGGCTGAATTCCCCGGATCTCTACAAGTCAAGTCTTTGAGTGCCCGTGCAGCTCGGCGTTGTGAGTTTGGAAGGAAAGAAGATTAGAACTGCTTTCTTGCTCTGCCACTGGTCCTATGATAAATACTGAGGAATTTGCTATGTCAAACAGCTGCATTCCAAACCAAGTCATTTCCTTCACATGAAAAGGTGTGAATTATATAGCTGTGTTTAATAGTACACACTAAATAATCGTCTAAAAAGTTCTACTATCGACACTGGCAGAGTTCTGTGGAACACAGCTTCAAATGTGCAGAAGTAAACCCAAAGTGAAACTGCCCCTATAAGAGTTGTTACAATTAATCCCTATCTAAATGTTCAAAGTTTCAGCGTTACAGAACTGCAGTTGGCCCCAGACAGCGATGATCTCAAAATTACCAACGGCTACCTCCACCATTTGCTTTCTCTAAGAATTACTACTGCCTATCCTGAATGTAGGAACATTCAGTGAAACAAAAAGTTAATTTTGTTTAACTCTCAGAAATGCCTAACGAAAATGAGCTAGAACCATATTTCTCCATTGCTCAATTCAGAGGTACCTACTTTAACCTTTTAAGCTTATCATGAAGAGAAACATCGCATACAATCCTAGGACTAAAATCAAACTTGTATGAACTACAAGCCATTAAATACTTCCTTAAAGACTTAAGGAAGGACAGAGGTGTATGTTCAATATCCTTTATAACGTAAGTCATCCTGCAACAACCTAGTGTTTCTGAACAATATCCCCTGTTATCTAGAACAGAAAAGTCTCCTGTTGTCAAGAGCCCTTAGTATTGAATGACAGAGTTAACATTTACAGTATCAACACCAAAACTTGAGTTTTAATGGTTGACGGAAACAGTAAGAGGTATACAGGACCCGCCAGCCAGTTTTTATAAGAACGAACTGAGGACAGACTTTTTTGGAACTCAGATGAGCTGACAGGATGTACGCAGGTTTCTGTGGTCCATCACATAATTGTAAGACTTACACATTGTTAACATAAGTACTTTCACTGCCACTCTGGACAGGCACTGTGAAAATACTGATACGCTACCATGAGAAATCCAGCAGTTAGATTTCTTTTAAAAGCTAAAAGCAATAAAACCAGGTGACTAAAAGCATAGCTTTGTTTTCACTCAAGGTAATAGCAAACAAAAAACACAGAATGAAGAAATCTTCTAAACCTTCATGGGAAAGCGGAAATATTTGCTAGTTTTGGGAATACAACACTTGTTTCCCAAAGTGCATTCAAAGGCACATTCATATGAAACTCTAAGAAGTAATGACATCTGCAACTAACAGAGGAGTACCACGCCCTGACATATGACTGAACCTCTTGCAGCACCTTGTCTGATGTACAGGCTGCTGAATGCATACTGTGACAAAACAAAAAAAGTCTTCCAGAAACAGATGGTTTGGATACACAAATATTGTGTTCGTATTATAATTTACAATATTCCTAAGCCAACACGTGTTCTTGGTTTTCCTTTGTTACACACAACATACCTTTGAAGGCAGGTCCTTGAATGGACATGCCTTGTACTTGCTTCTCAATCTGACTCTTTTGGAAGGGAGTCTTTGGAGCAGGAAGCGCAAAGGGCATTTCATTTTTTAACGCTGACTCTGTATCAACATTCTCTTTGTTTGCATGCTTCTTTGATGCCACTCTTCTTGTCACTGGAGTTGACAGTGTGAATTCCGTATTATTCGGTTGAGCATCATGCCTTGAATGCTGCTAGAGATGTAACAAAAAAAGCGTCCCTGACTGTATTCTGATCACATTCAGCGAAGTTACTGACAAGGAAATTCTAAAATCTAAGCAGGTCAGACACAATGGTTATAGAAGTATCGTACACTACTCGTCCATTGAGCAAAACAGTTAAAAACTCTTCAGTACCTCCGATTCCCTCCTACCATGACTTGATTTCTTACAGATTGAGTCATTTGACTTTTATCTGCTCATCTAAATTCTCCAGCTTCCACATTTAAGATTATTCCTCACCAGCTAATCTAAACACAGCAATGAATTTGCATTTGGTTTAAGTGAGTAATTTGAATTGCTTCACTGCGGATTTTCTTGCCAATACTGAACTTCTTCCTGTACCTTCAAAGGCCTGTCCAGCTCTAGCCTCGCTCCAAAGTCTCATTAGCTGTGCCTTATTTCCCAATGCATTTTAAAATCCTGTTTGACTCATTTGCTTATTCCTTTACATGCTGTTTTTATGCGAACTAAAGGTCAAAGTTAAGGTTTTCATCAAATTTATCATTTTAAATATTAATCATTTTAAATATTTAGCTGAGCATACTTCTTTACTCAGTCTGTATTTTTTTTTGGACATAGAACCCTAAATGCTGAAATATTTAATAAGTATTATGTACAATCAGAAAAAGGTTTCTGCATTAAGAACTGCATTTTTTTCCTTTAAGGAACTAACACTAGTTCTTCAAATACCTGCTTTGTTCTGTGACTATTTAGAACAAACTCTTCCGGTGTAGACTCTTCAAACAGTGAAGCTGCATCAGAAAATTCCATGGATCCAAATGCATATGGCATTCCACTGGAGTCTGGTGCATCTTCATATGTCATAGTTTTTTCAGGCTGAAAAGAAAGATTCCGTTGAGATTTCATTGCAGTATTAAAAGTGAGATTTCATCAGAAGAAAAATCAGTAACATCTAAAACTGCTTTTTTTTTTTTTTTTTTATAAGTTCCTAACAGCTAATGGAAATTCCCATGCCAGCAGCCTACGTTTTATGATATGATCTTAATATTGCCATTGTGGATTTGTCAAATGATTTGTCAATTATTTCAAGAGCAGACAGGAAATTATTCTCAAAGCACATGTCATCTTTCACAACCTGTGTCAAGAAGAGTAGCAACTCACAGAAATACCTGCCTTCGATTTCAAGACTTGGATCATGAGCTCTTTTCATCAAAAGCCAAATAATAAGCTGGAAAGAACCCCAGAAAAGAAGGCAGCGAAGGTTGAAAGGGGGGCAGATAACAGTAAACACATCACAACCAAAGCATGTGATTGCAGAATCCACAGTAACACTTGAACCAGCGTTCAGAAGACTTCACCCACGTGCAAGCCTAGACAAAGTATGATTTAGTAAATCATACCATTCACAACGTCAGTCAAGATTTCCCACCTTCATGTCTCACACCACATTCAATAACGATATCACAGTATCTTTAGTTTCTATTTTTGGTTTCGGGAACCCCCTTCCCAAGGACTTGTTTCATACCACCTTGCTGAAATCACATACGGCTAGTTTAAATTATCAATTCTTTGCTAGAATCGCGTAAGACATAATACTATGTTAATAGCCAGAGCAAATTAACCCAAGGTACCATTCCACAAATATGGATGAAGTAACTTCCTAGCGTCAGTGCTGCTGAACCAAGAAGCTCAACCTTATAATGATCCGGGTGCCAAAAATAACCCACTTTGATCACAGAAAATCATACATATTCAGCAACACTTAGATACGTAGTCTGTTATGCAGCACTACTAGCCTTAGAATTCTCATCTGTATTACAGAACAGCTGGATGAATGAACTGAAATAATTTACATGCAAGTGAACTAGATGCATAATAATGTATTTATTTGAGAGCTTGTCTTTACAGGGAATAGCATGTTCGGCCAGCTAGCTAACAGTTTTACACAGAAGTTCAGAGGTCAAGGAAGGAACGGCTTACACTAAGTCTGAAATTTTACTGAATGCTTTTGAGTTTGTCAAGCATAATTATTGCTGACATCACAGATAGCTGCATAGTACATATGATATTGCAAGCAATTTAGCAACTCCAGACAAATTCTATGTGCACTTTTCTGACAAATCACAGGAACAAAAATTAAGAGCTAGCTACACGCAAAAGCACTTAAGAATCCAATTGCTCTGAAAAAAAAAGGCAGTGTTTCCTTTACTCAAAATAACCTGACTCCTCTCAGAGATCCTGTTCAAAAAGGAAGCAGAGGAGGAGGAGCAGGTCTCTGCCCTTTAACCATCCATGTCATTTCAAACTAGGCTGCCCAGATGACATGCCAGGATGTTTCAGAAGACTCTCCTTACCAAGCCAAACACAACTAACAAGGCACAAAAATATTTAGAGACAAACATGGAAAAGTAAGAAGGTAGGTGTCACAAAAGATGATCTGGAACACTCACACAGGCCAATCGATGGGCTATTTTGGTTCCAGGAGCTGCCAAAGGGAGATTCTCTGTGGTACTCCCAACACACCATGTTCTCCCCAGTGACTGGGGAGACTACTACTACTTTGTAGTAGCAGTCCAGCTGGCTAAAACAATGAGGAGACTGAACTGTTTAGAACAGAACAATTTCGTCAAAAGGGACCTTCAAAGATCATCAATTCCAACTGCCTGAACACTTCAGGGCTAAGCAAAAGTTAAAGCATATTATTAATGAGGTCATTCTCCAAATGCCTCCTGAATACTGACAGGCACAGAGCATCGACCACCTCTCCATGAAGTCTGTTCCAGTCTTTGACCACCCTCTTGGCAAAGAAACTTTTCCTAGCATCCAGTCTGAACCTTCCATGGTGCTTTGTACTGTTCCCACACATCCTTCCATTAGTTCCCAGTGGTCAGAGGTGAGTACCTCCCCGTGTGCTTCCCCTCCTTGGGAAGCTGCAGAGCAAGGCGGTCACCCCTCAGCCTCCTTTTCCACACACTACACAACCCAAGTGTCGTCGCCTCTCCTCCCTGCACATGCCCTTCAGCCCGATCACCAGCTTTGTTGCCCTCCTCTGGATGCTCTCCAGTGTCTCAACATCCTTTTTGTGCTGTGCAGCCCAGTGTGCACACACTATTCCCGGTAAGGCCGCAGCAGCTCAGTACAGTGGGACGCTCACCCCTTTGGGCAGGCTGGCCGGGCTGTGTCTCATGCACCCCAATACAGGTTTGCCCCCTTGGCTGCCAGGGCTCACCACTGGCTCGTGTTGAGCCTGCTGCCACCAGCATCCCCAGGTCCCCTCCTGCTGAACTGCTTGCCACTCGTCCCCCTGTCTGTGCCTGACCCACCTCAGCACTGCTCCATCCCAGTGCATCTCTGGGCATTTCCCTTTGCTGAACCTGATGCCAGTGCTGTTGGCCCAGTGCTCCCGTCCATCCTGATCCCTCTGCAAGACCTCTCCTCCCTCCAGGGAGTCGGAGGCACCTGCTGGTTGAGTATCATCAGCAAACTCCCCAAGGATGCATTCCCTGCCTGCGCCCAGGTCATGGACAGAAATGTTGAGCAGGACCGGCCCCAGGACGGAGCACCGGGGAACGCCACTGCCTGCCTGCCAGCCAGATGTAGGCCTGTTCACCACAGCACTCTGGGCTCTGCCACTGCGCCTGCTCATCACCCAGAGCAGTGTGCACCTGTTCATCGCATAGCTGGACAGTTTGTCCAGAAGGATGCCACGAGGACGGAATCAAAGTCCTTGCTAAAATCCTGAACGACGACGTCTGCCACCTTCCCTTCGTCCACCATGCAGGTGAGCTGGCTGCATACCTGCTCTCGTACTGATGCTGAGGGCGTCCATCTGTTTTCCCAGGCAGAACTTCGTTAACACGGAAACGTTTTTATCAGTATGTCGTCCTGTTGGACTCTGAAACTTACCTCTGGGCCTGCGGTTGGAGCTGTGCTGGCATGCTCTGCTAGCAACGGAACCCGTAAGCGAACGCGCTTGCCGCGAGCTTTCTTGGATTGAAGCAAGAGATATGTTGCTGACAATTGGTCGTAATTCCACTAGAAAACAAAGGTATTTAGATGTCTTTGGAAAAGTTGTAAGTAGAAAGTAAGCTCAGCCTTCTGAAAATTTCTGCACTTCTGATTTTTTTTTCCACCTGATGTGCAACCCTTGAGTTTGATCGTGTTCAGATAGTTTCAGGCTCCAGCTGATTCACACAACACGTTTGAAATTCAGAAGATGCTTCTTCGTGCTTGAAACTTACTGTACAGTACACACATTAACAGTGAAAACTAAGGCTAAGACAAGAGTCTTTGTACAGAAGTGAATGGCAAAGCCCATGTTAATTCAGGTTTGGCTAGTATTTCAACCAGACCCCCATTTTTTGGGTCATTTTCCAGCCTAACCCCAAGCAACATCAATTTTTGGTATGACTTTCAGCAACTTGACTACAACGAGTACCACAGGTATAATTCTTGACAGGCTCTCAGCATAGTATCACTAGTTTGAATTAGTTATAAGGCATTATAACGAAGTCCTCCAGTAAAGGACTGTGTAAATGCCACAGGCTTAATTGTGAGAATTGTTTTCGCTTATTCAAAATATTCAAATTCAAGGGGAAATTTTTAAAATCAGGCTAAAGCCAGAGTCCACCTCATGTTGCAAGTCTCATCTACCAGCTCAGAATACCACCGCTAACACATTGGTACAATTCCTCTACAGGTAGTCAGCTCAGCTTTTGCCATGTATATTCCAATGGGACAGGAACAGATTCACTTCTTCACAAGTTTGCGAAAATCCCCCCACACTTATTTTATAGCCTGGCTGAGTGATGCACTGACAGTTTTCTCTTCCCAGTCAGAACAGTTCAAGGAGTTAAGCCAGTGCATGACATCTGTTGTTCATCCAGACGTTTTTAGTTTGAGTCTATTTTGCCTTTCAGCAATTCATGAGGGTATTTGCACGGTAGAAAATAACAATAAGGCTTAGGAAACACCATGAAAGGAGGAATGAGAAAAGGCAAATTTCAGCTTCAGAGCTGTAGTGGTAGATCCTGAAGTTCTGTGGGGATTCCGTAGGTTGGGAAAGCACAGCAAAACTCATGCCTGAGAATAAGGGACCACGAGGCTGTTAATACGCTAAGGTTACTTACTGCATTAGTGTGCTTAATTACAACAAATTAAAAACACGTATTTCTTACCTGTGATATTAATTCCGATATGCTCTCCCTGCTCTGGTTGTGAAACACGGAAAGCTCAGTCACGCAGTCTTCGTCAAGGTGTCCCTGCTGCAAGGACATGGCCCACGTTAAAGCATGAGGCTTTCAGGTTGTCTCACTGGACACATCTGACCATGACACTGTTGCGATATGCAGCAGGCTGAGCCCATAATTATCCATGATTTCAGATTTTGTATTTCAGTTAGCATCATGGCTAAAAATTGCCGTGAGTAAATGGAGGAAGTCACTCAACCTCAGAGTCTGGGCCCTCCTTGGTGAGAGGTTCCGAACTCACACACGAAAGCCTGTCTGCAGATGAGATTTTTCCCTTGAGTGGAAGCTACACTTGTATCTCTTCTTAAATATGCAAAGCTATATATCAGGCATGCACGTCTTTGCCAGAGCCACTTAAAACTGAGTGCATGTGCAGCAAAGCCGTTCTTTACCTAGACAAAGGGTGGCACCCAGTGGCCAGCAGGAGGCATTGGCTGCAAACGAGCATCAGCTGCTCCTCAGCACTTGCTGACAGCTGCAATTTCCCCCAAGCCCCCACACTTCCCTCATCTCAGAGGCATCAAAGAGTTGCGGGACAGAGAGGACAAACACATTTTGAAGAGGTGAGCTTGTTGGCCAAACGAGCAGTTCTCAGTGAGAACTAGAATTAAGATAAGCCATAAGCACGTCCAAGAAAAACAAGAATACTTGTTTTTTACCCCCTAAACAAAGTATTGACCAAGCAGCCTGGAGAATCAACTGGCTGCTCATATACAGAAATTCTGCACATTTTGATGAGGAGCTAGCTGTTTTGCTAATTAAACATCAACTACAGAATACGACGACAACTCCTCTTGAAATGCCTCCTCGAAATAAGCTGCAAGCAATCAGTACCATTGTGACAGCAAAAAAAAAGATTACATGAAACGCCGAGGAACCTCCTGGCAAGTGTACTTACTGGGTATTTACTTTGCCAGTGGACGGCATCCGAATAACCTTCCATGAGCCATGGGTGACTTAACAGATGCTTAACTGTGATCCGCTTCTTTGGGTCCACCTAGTGGGCAGGAAGAATCAAGCTGTTAACGCAAATCTTTGAGAACAGAAGAAACAACTTTTATTCAGACCTTCTGGGTGCTTAGAACCGACGGAACAGAAACCAGTGTTTCAGAACCCCACCAAAAGGAAGGTCAAGTGTCTGAGCTGTGAAGAGCAGTTACAGAACCTATGGTTACCGTACATGTTGCAGGAACGTTCTGCATTGACTAGATGCAGCCCGAAGGCATACTTAACATGTTCAGCTTCATTTATAATACATCTCATTTATAAACACTTTTTAATTGTACTGCGTTGATAAAACACCCAAATGCAAGGTGCTTCAAGACTTCATTTAATTATTTACATTGTAATTATTTCTATATCCAAGAACTATTATTACATTCTTACGTGAGAATTTTCTGCTAACCTTTCCTTCAAGGATTCAGACATTTAAGAGTTAATCCTCAAACACAAATATTTTCTGAGTACTTTGTTGATGTACCATTCTGACCTAATGAAAGAGCATGTTATAGACCTATCTGAATAGAAGCAGCACCTTTACCTGTAGCATTTGGTTAAGCAGCAGCGTACTGCTAGGGGAGAGCCACTTCGGAATGGTATATTTTCCTCTCTGCAGAAAAAAAATAAATAAAGAGGGTGTAGAATGAACCGTGAATAGTTAGGTCAAATGGAATTATTAAATTACTTAGGTGATAGCGACATCTCTCTTCAGCCAAAATGGAAGAACAGCCACATGCAAAAAATGGCTGTGAGTTGAGATAAGGACAGGGAGATGGCTCACCAGATACCCTTATGAGCAAAACAGACGCGGTGTACTGAAGATCAATGCAATGTATCGACAATTGGTAATAAACCAGAGCAGTGAGAACTCAAAGCCTCCTCCCTCTGAGCAACGCAACAGAACGGGGTTGTGGCCAGTCCATAATGCTTTGTCTCTGCTGCTCCCTACACCTCCCTCTCTGCCCCTGCTCCTCGTGGGGTCCCTCCCACAGGATGCCGTCCTTCCCAAACTCCTCATGCAGGGGCTGCCCACAGGCAGCTGCTCTCCAGGAACTCCAATATGGGTCTGTACCATGGGGCCCACCCGTCAGGACCACACTACTCCAGCAGATACTCCCACCAGACCTCCTGTTCCATCTTCACAGGCATGGTTAGTGATACCATTAGAAATGGCTGGTGGGCGATTTCACAACGCAGCTTTACTGGGAAAGAAAGGCAAGTTGAGCAACACACATGGTCTGCACGTGGATCCAAGAAGCCCCGCTGTCCCCTTTGCTTTTAATATATTACTACAGGTCAGAAGACAAGGTAGAACAGAAGCGGCATCTCCTTGACTGAGGACAGTGCTGGAAGGCAAATACCTCGCAAGAGCTACCAGAGGCATAAGATCACTGCAGAAATATTTCCTTCTTACAGGAGTTATAGCACACACTTGGTTGGCTCAAGTGTTCCCAGGTGAAGAGATGTGGAGCATTGCAGGGAAAGAAACACTGTGTGCAGCACTGTGATCCTGCTTCCAACCATAGGACCACAGAATCATTTCGGCTGGGAAAGACCTCTACGATCATCCGGTCCATCCTTTAACCTCGCACTGCCAGGCCCACCATTAAACCGTGCCACCAAGCACCTCATCTACATGGTTTCTGAATGCCTCCGGGCTGGTGACTCAACCACTTCCCTGGGCTGCCTGTCCCAATACCTCCCAACTCTTTCAGTGAGGAATTTTTTCCTAAGAGCCAACCCAAACCTCCCCCAGCACAACTTGAGGCCGTTTCCTCTCGTCCTATCACTTGGTGCTTGGGGACACCGATCCCCACCTCGCTAGAGCCTCCTTCAAGGTAATTGTAGAGCTTAGATTCAAGCAGCAGCTTTGAGCTGAGATTACAGTACCTTTCAGCATCTGTAACGCGTGAAATTCAATTCCACAACCATGCCTAAGTGTCTCCATTTCAAGCAGTTTCAGCTCGCAGCCACACAGAATTAAAACAAATTCAGAGCGGAAATAGCAAGCCTGCATCTTAACACCTGTGAGATTTATTTCCCCCTTCAAGCACTCAGACTGAGCTTTAAAACTTGCTCTTCTCTGTGCACCTCAGCAAGTTCCACTGGCCAATGTTTCACCACTCCAAGGAATGCAGCTCCTGGCTCCCGTGCGTTAGGCAGCGAGGCCTCAACCCTGCAGAAATCATCCTTGTAGACTCCAAGCTCTCCTGCAGCCTGCAAGGGGTGGGTGGAGGTGTCTGCAGGATGCCAGACAGCAGCTGTTTAGCCCCACTGGGGGGAATTTACAGGGAAACAGAACCAACGACTCAGTGCTGTTACTACCTATTCAGCCTTTTCTGTTGGAGGCAATTTATGGGGTCTTGCATTTCCTCCTCATTCTGGACAGAGGGGTGCTGTCAGACAGCGCACTGAATGTAAGCCAGAGGTGCCTTGTGGCACAAAAGATGCCCAACGCTGCCATGGGCTGAATTTTCTACACCAGACCAGGGGGCTGAGCCCTCTGCTCAGCTCTTGTTGGATGACATCTACAACGCTGCGCCGAGGTTTTGGCCCCCTGCAGCAAAGGCATCAAACAGAAAAAGGCTCTTAGCCTGCTCATTCTGGAGGAGGAAATCCCAATAGTGGGGGCAGAATCCTGCCTTTCCTAGAGAGGAGAATAGCTGGCATTCAAGAACACTCAATCGTGGAAAATCCAATGGCAGATTTACAGTTCTGTCACAGCATACAGAGAAGCCAGATGAAGGATCCCCCCCAGAATCCAGCCCATTTCCAATTAAATTCTTCTCCTGAAACTCCACTTGCTATCATGCACCAGTTGCACCAGACTAGAGTACCATGAAGGCCAATGGAACAAATCCACAAAATACTGCTAGGAAGAGAGCAAAAAGGGACAAAGTTCAGCACAAAGGTCTTTTCACCTTAGGTGAAGCTCAGCAAGTTCTGTCACCAGAAAAGCAAACCTCTTGTAACACTCAGCCATGTCCCTCCTAGCACAATCAATACCTACCATTATCCTCCTGTAGACTGCCATGACGTTGTCATCATCAAAAGGGAGAAAGCCACACAGCAGAGCATACAGCAGTACACCCATGCTCCAAATATCTGCCTAAAAAATAAAAGTGAGATGTTCACAAAGCAGATGTATCTACAAGGGCTTCGTGACAGACCATATTGTCCGCCCTTGGACAAGTCCACATACACTTCATGAAAAGGAGGCTCGTCTTGTTGAACAAGAAACAAAAAAAGCAAGAATCAGAGGCGGTGCAAAGCTACGAGAACAAACAAGAGACTGACTCCATCCTAATAGCAAAGCAATTCAAGAAGCATGACGGGATTCCCACCCATCACAGCATTTTGGATAGATTAACAAATGCAAATTGCAAGTAGTCCCAGAGTTCCAGGTATGAAATCAAAACTGAGAAACCTCTTCACATTTTCTGCTCTCAATTTTTGCAACATTGTGCAACAAAAAGGGACCAAGTCTTCATGCACAACTTGCAAGCTAAAGAAAAGCCTGACGAATCATTTAAGACTCTGAGACTGCACAAAAATTTGTGACAAGAGAGGAGTAATTGACAGAGTACATTGCTCCTTCAAAGATTTTGTAGTAGAAGAACATTACTGTTTCGTAGGGCACTAAAAGATGGAGCAACTGGTGGAGGTGGGTAAGGATTAGCCAGAGACAAACTAGCCAGCTACCTGACCCGTGGCCAATGGCACTGTGTGAGTCTGCGACTGCTGAGGCTAGTTGAGGCAGCTGTGGGAAGTACCGAAGTAATGCTGTCCAGGGGCATTCAGGAGAGAAGCCAAGTGAGCGTACCCCACCTTCACTGCCTTTACAGGCAGGGCACCGGAGGGAAAAACAAACAAACAAACAAACAAACAAAAAACCACCACACACTAAAACTCTGCTACGTACCTCTGATCCAATATATGCTTTGCCCTGAATTAGCTCCGGTGCTGCGTAAGCTGGGCTTCCACAGCAGGTGTTCAGATGATAATCAAGGCCTCCCTAGAATAACACAGAAATCAGGATAATCACACCGAAGCCTTGGCTTTAACACTGTTTATGTCATCTAGTAATGACACAGTAGGAGCCTCAAAGGCTCCCTCTTTTTCTGCTGTGCATTTGTGTTCACCTTTTATATTGCTTTGTTGTAATACATGGATTCACTAAGCAAATAGTCTAAGACCACGAACATCCTATACATGTTCTGATCCCAAATGGCTCCTTTATCTATGTTCCGTGGCAAGATGCATTCTTTCCCTTAGCTCCTCATCTATTATGATGAATTCCCTGTGCAAATGTGCAGATAAAAGATACAAATCTGTGAAGAACTGATCTAAGAGCTGCTGGGCATGAGGCTAGCTGGTTATTTACGACGATCCTTAATGCAATAACTTCTCAAAGAACCACTGATAAAATACTTCCTTATCAAAACCATGTTATTATTCCCCATGCAATGTATTCTACACAGATCACAATAAGATGACTTTATTCCACTGGGCTGATGCCCTGTTGGTCTTGATTACCAGCATGATGCTCTAACTTGCTCTGCTGAGTCAAGTAAAACAACCTGAGGGTATATAACTCTCTTGGAATCCCTAAAACTGTCTTCTCATTACACTGATCCTCACCAGCACCCACCTTGCATGTTAAAATGGCAAACAGAAAAGGCTCCTAAAAACGTTTTTTAGGATCAAGAAACAATTCAGTGCAAACACAGAGAACCAGAGGATCTGCATATGTCACCTGTATAAACTAGGTGGCTCTATCCACAGTCTCCATCTCCACAAAAATCTTTTGGAGAAAGACACACACAGGTGGAAAATGCATGAGGGAAAAGTGCATGCCAACCTAGTATTATGGGCCCTTGTATGAGACAGAAAGTGCCCTACATACCAGATGATCTCTGCCTTAGTTACAAAAGTATCAGGTCTACATGGAGAAAACGATTTAACAGGCTGCTCAGAACCACAGCTGTTAACTGCTCTCTTGCAAGGAAGCAGTAATTGCATACCTACCACAGCAATGGCTTTACTTTAGGGTGTTTGGGCAAGTCACTGCATTGCGTTCCGTGGTCAAACATGCATTTCTTGGGTGCACATAGGATTGGATCGAGCAGGTACTCTTACCTTTGGCTTTGCACAGAGCCCAAAGTCTATCAGCTTCAAGTTATGTTCCTCGTCAATCAGCAGATTTTCCTGGTGAAAGAGAAAGCAGCAAGTAATGCTTTTCAGCTGAGCACCCGAGGAACCACCTTTTCTTTCATTAGCTCTTGTTGCTGTCAGCAGTTAGAGGCTGCAAAAAGCTCTCCTCTACAGACTTGCATTGGCTGTCAGCAAGCTCGCCCCTTATTCCAGTACCACAGGCAGCAAAGACTAGTTTGTGTCTGATGAGCAGGGCCTGGGGGGTGGGAGGACAGAGAGCTGCTGACAGCGCACTGAATGTAAGCCAGAGGTGCCTTGTGGCACAAAAGATGCCCAACACTGCCATGGGCTGAATTTTCTACACCAGACCAGGGGGCTGAGCCCTCTGCTCAGCTCTTGTTGGACGACATCTACAACGCTGCGCCGAGGTTTTGCCCCCCCGCAGGAAAGGCACCGAACGGAAGAAAGCTCCATGCACGGCCTCCACT
>NC_048926.1:82008655-82022003 GCF_011077185.1 Oxyura jamaicensis | reverse complement strand
ATGTTATCTTTGTGAATAATTTATTGCTTATTGCTCAGTTAGGACTTGGGCTCAGAGCGACTTGTAGTAAGCAGAGAAGCACACAGGGAACACAAGTTTTGGAAGCACCGTGGAACCAAGGATTAAACCAACCAAACCAGACAAGACAGAAGAAAGTAGTAACTAGCAGTCAGGCACCTGCAATTGGTCTGTGCATTTGGAAGCTAAGCCAGTTGATTTAAGACGTTTACATTTACCTAGAACAACAATTCTTTTATATATATATACCTCTGTGCACGTAGAGAAAACACGTACATCTATACGTGTATTGCTTCAAGGTAACTTCTTTTTTGAGTGAAATTCTGAATTTTCTTGGAAAACTGGTATTTGCAATGCAGAAGAACTGGCAGGAGATGTGTAATAGCTGTGGCTCTGCACCATGCCGTGTTAAAACATCGCTTCCACTGGACTGTCTCTTGCTAATGATTCTTTCTCCCCAGATATTTTGTTGGTGTGTTAAACAAGGGCTCTGGGCAAATGGAAGTCTACAATGCTGAAATATTCAACATGCAGCCCTTGCTGTCAGGTAGGAAGATGCTGTATTTCACCCTAGCACCACAGTCACAGCCACCTAGAAATAGGTATACATTCTGCTATGGATTGCAGGGAAGCCTGGAAATGGCCAGGTCAAGGGACTGAATCAATGAAAAAGAAAACAGCTTTTCTTCAGCAGAACTGCTTGTTATTACTGAAGCCAGGAGGATAACCCAAGGAATATGGTGTTCAGGGATCTATTTTCTGCACAACAGGACATGACTATTGCTTCAGTCTATGCATTATGCTCATAGACTTTGTAGCAAAAATTGGACTGCCTTTCCCTCTTTGTTCCAGGTACATACTCATTCATTGTGTTCCGTAATCGACAAAGTCCCACAGAATTCTTAGTCTGGTCTTTTATTAATGGATTAGAGCTCAAGGAGTGCCAAACACGTGTTTTCCCAGCTGCTGCACACCAAGCGTACTAATTTTTGTTCTTTTATAGATAATGTACTACCTGATGACACCAGGGATTACCAGAATAAATCCTTCAGGGAGAAGGTACAGTTGCTTGGTCCCGAGGCAAGTCTGGCTGGCCTGTAGTTCCCTGGGCCTTCCTTTTTCCCTTTTTAAAATGGGGGTTATGTTTCCCCTCTTCCAGTTGGTGAGAACTTCACCAGATTGCCACAACTTCTCAGATATGACGGACAGTGCCTTAGCAGCTACATCCACCAGTTCCCTCAGGACCTGCAGATGCATCTCCTCAGGTCCCCTGGACTTGTGCACCTTCAGGTTCCTCAGCTGGTCTTGAACCTGATCTTCTACAGTGGGCAGTTCTTCATTCTCCCAGTCCCTGACCTGGCTTTCCGAGATCTGAACTATGTGGCTGGAGCTCTTGTCACTGAAGACTGAGGACAAAAAGTTGTTGAGTACCTCAACTTCATCCATATCCCAGGTAGCCAGGTCTCTCGTTTCCTCCTGAAGAAGGCCCACAATTTCCACAGTCATCCTTTCATCACTGACGTACCTACAGAAGCCTTTCCTGCCCTTGATGTCCATGGCCAAATTTAATTCTAACAGGGCGTTGGCTTTCCCCACCTTATCTCTGGCTGCTTCGACAGTGTGTGTGTATCCCTCCCAGGCTACCTGTCCTTGCTTCCACCCTCTGTTGGCCTCCTTTTTCTGCTTGAGTTTGGCCAGGAGCTCTTTGTTCGTCCATGCCGGCCTCCTGGCGTTTTTGCCCGACTTCCTCTTTGTTGGGGTTCATCACTACTGAGTTTGGAGGAGGTGAATATCCTCGGATATCAAACATCTTTCCAGGGCTTTGTCCCATGTTACTCTACCAAGCAGATCCCTGAAGAGGGCAAAGTCTGCTCTCCCAAAGTCCAGGGTAGCGAGCTTGCTGTGCTCCCTACTTGCTGCCCTCCGAATGCAGAACCACACGGTCACAGCGGTCAAGCTTCCCTTGAGCTTCACGTTTCCCACCAGCCCTTCTTGTTGGTAAGAATGAGGTCCAGCATAGCACCTCTCCACGTTGGCTCCTCTATCTCATGGAGAAGGAAGCTGTCATCAGTGCATTCCAGGAACCTCCTGGATTGTCTGTGCCCTGTTGTGCCGTCCCTCCAACAGTTATCAGGGTGGTTGAAGTCTCCCACGAGGAGCCTGTGTCCTTCCATCCTAGCGCTCCAGGCATGGGAGGCATCCCACCACGTCTCCATAATGCCGGTGCCAAAGCCCTGCAGGCGTGCGTACATCTCTAACTCTTGTTCATTCCCCATGCTACGTGTGTTAGCACAGAGACATGTGAGTTGGGCCCCCGATGAAGCTGACCTACTGGCTGCCCTGGCTGCACTTCCTTTGTGCTGCTCTTAGGTGCTCTCCTGCTGACCTGTGACCTTCTCCAGGCTCTGGGCATCAAACAGAAAGCCGAGAGAGCAGGGGCATCCTGCATTGGCACTTAGGGCATGCAAGTTCTGTATCTTTCCTCCGTCCTACAACCAGGAGGATGCCATGCCTCCATGCACTTCAGCTAAGAGCAGTAATGAGGTCAGAAACGTAGGAGAAATGATCTGTGAAGGAGCCACAGCCCTTTAGAGACTTCTACTGGTCAGCTTCCAAGTCTGGCTAGTACATCCTGCTTATTTATAATTTCCTCCCCCATTTTCCTTCCCCACATATTTCTACTGCAAGAGTGAAGAGAGAATATCTTATTATGGACCGTTCTTACCAGACAGGAGAGAAGGTATTCATGTTCTTTACTTCAAAATTTCTTTAAAATCCTTCCAGTCCTGTCGCCAGCAGAGTTTGAAGCATTGAAGGTTCCAGCCGCAGCCTTTGTTAACATCACTCCAGAAGAAATCACCAAGAAAACAGAAGAGAAAAGGTAATACTGCTGCAAGCAGCCTTGTAATAGTTACGGGTGGCCTTGTGAAGTTGTAGTTCTTCTGAGGTGCAGGATGGCAGCTGCTACCAGCTGCCCACCACGGGACCAGCTGCCCAGTATGGGTATTGACTGGCTGATCTTTCCAGTCCAGAGGGAGGACACGTAATCCAAACGTGCAGCTCCACGCCTCTGGGGAGAATGGAGGGAGCTGTACTGGAGAGGAGGTGGTGTGCACCGCAGTGTGGCTGCCCTTTTGGGAACTGGTGACAGAAGAAGAGAGGGGATAAATCCAGAGTGGGAACTGGAGGCAAGGTCATCCAGAAAGGACCACGGAGCTGTGCTGAGAATGGTACGCCTGTGGCCCGGCACTGTCCCCAGCAAGTCGTTACTGTCTTGGTGTGGAAGTTGCTGTGGCTTGGCAAATTGACATGGACGTGCACTCGGTGCGTTAAGTCCTGGTGCTGAGCCGCTGGAGTAAGCAAACAAACTTCCCTGTGCTTCCCATCTGCCCGTGCCTAAGTAAAAGTGTGTCTGTGCCCCACGGGGAGCCCGCAGATCCTACAGTACAGGGGCCTGCACAGTGGCTGCACACAGAAAAGGCCTGGCTGAAAGTAGTGGGCAAGGCAGATGTACTCACAGAGCAGCCTTGTGAGCTTCTGTTTGTCAGTGCTCTGGGACATCTTCCTACCTAAACCAGCTGTGCATTGCAGCCGAGGGGTTGCTGTGTCCTGTTCTGATAAGTAAGGTAGTCTCTGGTTCTGTGATCCTCACGCTCCCTCTCTTCCTTCTTCAGCCATTGCTCCTTTGTCTTAGAGGAGCTGAAGTTCCTGCCTGTTGATGAGAAGAGCCGGGATCACAAAGCCCGATGCCTGTGGTTCCTGGACGTCCTTATTAAGTTCAGCTTCCTGAAAGTCATCAAGAAGAAGCGTAAGACAGTTTTCAGCTCTTTGCCTTTTCAGCTACCTGCTGGAACCTGGTTTGCAATGACTGCAGTAGAAAGCAGTACAGCTGCCCAGCGTTAGCTGTTCGATAAACAGCCACTTGTAGCTGTTGTAGTTCCACCTATGACAGGGTGAGGTCGAGGATCTTCATGTTGTTGTGCGGTATTAGGTCTGCACCCACTGGAAGATGGATGTCTAATCCTTTTCAGTCCCTTTCTAACAGTCACACATCAGAGTGGCACCATGAGATGCTCTTTGTAGGAGATCAGGCCGCTTAGATTGGAATTTGAGATTCGTTTTTGTTTACTGGTAGGTTATGGTTTCTGTACTTACAGACATGTTTTATCTTTTCAGGCTTTACTCTGGGAGTAGGGAAGCTGGAAATTGTCAGCTCTTTCCCTCTTCTAGCCTCTACATTCCAGATGCAAGAGGCGTACAGTACACAATACATACTTTATCTGTTCTGTTCTCTGTCTCTGTTCTCTGGAGTGTCAGGGTTTTCATTATCCTCCCCTTAACAGCTCAGTGTGTGAATCCCAGTAAAATGGCAGGAACTACTTTTTTCAAAAACACCACACTGATTCTCAGTCTCAGTCCTGAAAACTCCAGCGGTAGCATTTTCAGTGGCAGGGGAATGATATATGAGGAACGCGTAAGCCTGTCTGTGGAGATCTTCCTGCATAGCTGGAGACAAAGGAGTCATCCTGTAGGAGTTAGCTGAGGAGGCTAGAAATGGATGTTGAAAGCGACTAGCTTGGTGCTAATAGGAGTTTGTTAATGTGGTTTCAGTCTTAATCATCTACCTGACAGGACTACCTATTGAGAGACAGGAATCCATTAAAAGAAAGGTTGGGTAGTTGCACCTGGACGTGTGTATTTTAATCTGTCTGGTATTGAGGTGGGACATCCCACTGGCAGTGAACAACAAAAGCTGATAGGAGCCCCACTCTTAGCTGAAAATTGCTTACACCCAGAAATCAAGAATGCAGGTTCCTTTTAGCTTCTCTGCGTTCCGGGGTAGAGGTGATGAATGCTGTAGTAAGGAACGTGCTGTTACGACGGTTGATTGACATTGTGAGGAAGAGTACGTGCCTCTTGTTTCACTGCAAAAGCCCTTTCTATCCTAGATCCAATGGGTCCTGAATGTCCACACATCATTAGCAGGAAACTCATGAAGAACTTCACCTCACTGACCTACAACAATGGCAGGTAAGGAACTTTGCTTGGATGTTCTTGAGGTTGAGCTATAGCAGAATTCAGCTTGAAGGGCCATGGTGTCATTAACAGGAAATCTACCAAAATGGAAGACAGCAGAAGCTTCTTGAGTAGCACGCCGGACTGTGTAGAATACTGTTTTATGACATACCCTCAGAGCAGCTTCTCTTTGCTTTCCTCTTTCAAGGGATCAGAGTGCCAGAGAGACAGAAGTGTCATTAGTTGGTGATTTTGTCAAGGCCATAAAGCAATAAACAATTCCAGAGGCCTTTGCTTCTGAACAGAAATGTAAGCAGCTTGTGAGAAGGACAAAGAAGTCTGCGAGGTCCCTGTGAACAGGGATATTTGTTGCTTAAAGCTCTTTTTTCATGTCTAGGAAAAGTCTGTCATCGCTAGCAGAGGCTCCAACTCTCTCTGTACCTCGTGGGGGTTGTGTTTTGGGTTCACTAACACTCCGTATTTCATGTGTTCTCCCTCTTGCCATTCAGTGTCCAGAATTTAGTCTCTGCATCAATGAAGACTAAAATCACAGCATACGTCATCGCGCTGGCTCTGCACATTAACAAATTCCAAATAGACCTCACCATTCTGCAGAATGACATGAAGCTCCAAGAAAGCAGGTGAGTCCTCATGTTTGTTCACACCTGCTGAGATGCCTGCGGTCCTCATACAAATAGTCCCCCGGGGAAGAGAGCTCTGGAGCCTCTCTTGCACCTGGGTAGTACAGTGCCTGCTGTGAGAACCTTGTGCTGTAATTGGACACTGGAGTGTGTTGAAGCTTTATTTTCAAGCCCTACGACTTGTAAAGGAGGGTGGATGTGCATCTCAAGCTTTGTGATGGTGCTTACCGCAGTGCACCCTCAGGTGCATTAAGAGGTTATATTCATCTACATTGCAGGCAGGGAAGCTGAGGTGGGCAGCACCAAATGGCCAGCTGGGGCAGATTCCAGCAGAAAACCTACCCAACTGCTTCCCAGCCCCATTTCTTCCCTGACAAGTCTCATCACTCGTCACTTTCCCATCCCTGATACACCTTCTTTCTGCAGAGTTTCCCTGCTAGGTACCAGTCTGAGTGCAAGCCCAGCTTTGTAGCAGACTGCAACAGGAAGACTTTGAAACAGGTCTTTGTCTCACAGTCAGATAGCAACTTGGTGGTAACGTGGAGTAATCCCATGCTCCTGAAATGTCCTCACTCAGGGGCTGGAACCAAGGAAATTGTTTTGTTCCTGAAATGGTGATAGACTTGGGGACATCTCCTGATGTGCTGGCAGCACTGTGCCTAATGCAGCCCAGAATACCGTTAGCCTTTTGCACTGATGGCACATTCCTGACTCAGGATGGTATCCACCAGGATTCCTAGGCCTCCAAAATCTGCAAAGCTGCTTTCCAGCTGGGTGATCCCCAGCAAGTCCTGATGCCTGGGATTGTTCCTCCCCAGGTGCAGGACTTTGCACTTTCCTTGTTGAACTTGGTGAGATTCTGGTCAGCCCACTTCTCCGGCTTGTCAAAGTCAGCCTGGATCGCAGCACGTCCCTCTGCTGTACCTGCCACTCCTCCCAGTGCCAAGGCAAGGGTAGAGAGCACGAGTGGGTAGAAACAAGCTTGCAGAATAAGCAACTGGGCAAACAGTGCTTGCTGTGTTAGATGTGTTTTGAAGGTTGCTCCCTAGACTTTAGTTTTCCATAGAAAAATAATTATTCCCCTTCCCTTAGCTGCAAGACATGCTTATGCCAGCAGGTGTCAGCCAGAGCCTCCTCCAGCACCTCTGGCTCTGAGAACTCTCCTTACAGGTTGCAGTATCTCTCTGGCCCCTGCAGAATAAACCAGGAATTGATCAGCACTGATCAGCCAGGCTGCTGAGCTTGCTGGGAGATTGCCCAACAAGCAGGCATGAGCTCAACAAGCAGCCTGTTAACGCTGTCCTGGAGTGGGTCAGGTGGCCCTGTCAGGAGCTGTTCAGCCATGCATGTATCTCTGTCGCACCCTGTCCTGTTCTGTGCGTCCTTGTGACTCCTCAGGACCTTTACTGCCTAGCTCAACCACACTGGTCTTTTCTATCAGGATTCTTTAGAGGTGATGCTGCTGTAAAGGAGCTGCAAACGGTCAAAAGCCCTTCGCTACAACAAAAAATGACATTGTAGAGTATCCTGGGCCTTCTTGTTGAGGGACATAATCTCAAGGTCCTAGGAAAACTGAAAGTTACTAGAGCCCTTAGCCACATCTGGGTTTTGCAAGCTGTGTAGTCAGACCTGATGCAGCAACTTCTGTTTTTTTCGACAATTCTGCTCTTTGTTCTTCGATGACTAATAGCGATTTTAACTGGGCTGGCTGATACTTTCCAACTCTCTTTTTTTTTTTTCTTTTTTCTTTTTTTGTAAGCTGTTTTAAAATAAGTTAGGCTTTCTGTTGTTGTTGGTTTTGTTTTTTAATTACAATTTTTCCAAGTTTCTGATCTTAAACACTGTACTGGAGCTGAGAGCACAGGTTGTAGGATGCTAGTGACAAAAAGGTGGGAGAAGCAATCACTTGTTGGAAAAACAGAGATGAGGCACGTGTCCCTGTGACGCTTCACTTAGCTACGGGATGATCCTTGCTTGGAGCGGGAGGTTTGGTTGAAGAACACCTGACATCTCTTCCCATCTGAATCTGTTTGTATTTCAAAGCCATAAAGTCATCTGGGAGGATTCTGGGGCTTGTGTGTTCTCAGGGCACCTGCTGAGGCCAGATCACTTATTTCCTTGCTAGATTCCTCTCAGACAAACTCTGACGAACCTCCAGGTGCTCTGGCTCGTGACTTCTTGACCAAACCCATCACACTACGGATCTCAGCTAAGAACTTTCCTTCCCATGTAGGGGTGCTGAATTTCAGCAATTAAAGGGAGATGCTCTCACTGTGTTAGATTCCCTGCATGGTGCCGTATATGAAAGATGAGTCCAGTGGGAACCTAAGATGGGCTGCCTGCAGCAGCAGCAGCAGCTGTAACATCTCTTCACAGAAAAATGGAGAGCTGCGTTATTTTCCGAGTCAGCTGGCCATCGAGTGCTCTCTGAGGTTGTTGTGCAGTTGGGTAGCATTCCAGCCCCCCCAGCACGGCTCTGCCTGACAATCTTGACATACTTCCAGCCTCTAGTTAGATGATCTTTCACGGTCCCTTCCAATCCCTAATATTCTGTGGTTCTGTCCCCACGGTGGTGTTGAGATGCAGAGCAGACATCCTGCTTGTGGCTGCCTCCTGGCTTCCCTCCCTGAGGTGAAGGGCTGCTCATCTGTTTTGCGGTGTGTGTCCCAGAAGATCTGTCTGCCCCCCTGACATAGTGTTTCGCTGGTGTTTTCCAGGATGATGGACATTGCAAAGGCCATGCGGCTGAAGATCTCCAAGGCAAAAGGACTGCCAGGACTTGAGAATGATCAGAACCACAAGCTTGGCACACTGTCTCTCCCCTTGCCTGCGCAGAAGACATCAGGGAACCAAAGGAAGCGCAAGAAGATGAACTAAAATATCTGAGAGGTCTGAGCAGGTGTGAAAAAGTTCCCTTCAGAACAGTCACCCTGTACATACAGAGTCATGGCGATGCTTCTCTCTGCTGTGTTTGGTTGTCCAGCATTACTGCACGATCTCACTGAAGTCACAGTGTCGGGCTGGAACCGGTGTTCACTTCATTAAACTGCTGATCTTTTCTATTAAAAAAAAAAAAAAAGCTCCAATACTAATAACCCCTTTGTCTTTCTTCCTGTCTTTAAGAAGAGAAAAGGATGTTGGAGGTTCCAGAGCAAGAGGATCCTGGTTGAACTGCAAGTGCTCCACTGACTGCTTACTTCTGGCAACGCAGCGGTCAGCTCATGGCCAGTTTCACTTTTTTGACACAAATGCAGTGTAGAGAGCACAGAAAGAGAGGGAGAAAAAGCAAAGTTGTATTTACTCACAATTTCAGCTCCAAGTGTTTCTCCGGAAGTTTCAGTGTAATTCTGCCTCCACAAAGTGTTAATATATACTGGACAAAGCGTTTCTGCCACTTACACTAACCTAGCTGAAACCAGTCTTTTTTTTTTAATTTCTCTTTAGGGTCTGGTCTTGTGCATATCAGAGCCAGCAGCTCTTGGCCTGGGTATGAAGCACTATTCTGAGATTAGTTTATACTCTTTACCTAGTTCTGGCTCATCGCTGCTGTGTTTCAGATGGTTGATACGTGGCATGAGAAGGGGGGCAGACATAGCTCGTTGTGACAACGCCATGGATTCCTGGACCAAAAATTGACTGCTGTTGCAAAGCTGCTTCTGAATGCTGTGGTAAGCAGAGAAGTAGGAAGAGATGGTTGCCTGACCAACCAGGAAGAGCCTTTCCACAATTCGGAGCCACTCACAGCACAGATGAGGATGTTAATAGCTTCTGTTGACATCTTTGCTGTGTCTGCAGAGGCAGTTCTGTTAGTGTCTGAGAGCAGCATCCCTGGTTCTGGGAAAATGTGTTGATTTAGTCCAAAGAGGAGAAGGACTCACCCACAGTGTGTCTTGCTATTAGCTACTGCCATCTGGAAAGCAGTTGTTCTCCTTCCCAGTAACGTAGCGGAGCTCTGCTCTCGTGAGACCCCACCTGGAGCCCTGCGCTCAGCTCTGGGACCCCAGCACATGAAGGACACAGAAGTATTGGAGTGAGTCCAGAGGAGACCATGAGGATGATCAAAGGACTGGAGAACCTCTCCTATGGAGACAGGCTGAAGTTGTTGGGGTTGTTCAGCCTGGAGAGGAGAAGACTCTGGGGACACCTTCCAGTGGACTTCCAGTGCCTAAAGGGGGCTACAGGAAAGCTGGGGAGGGACTCTGTGTCAGGGGGTGGAGGGATAGGACAATGGTTAAGGGCTTGAAACTAAAAGCGGGTAGATGAGGTGATCTAGAAAGAAGAACTCTCCTGTGAGGCACCAGCACAGGCTGCCCCGAGGAGCTGTGGCTGCCCCATCCCTGGCAGTGCCCAAGGCCAGGCTGGATGGGGCTGGGGGCAGCCTGGGCTGGTGGGAGGGTTGGGACTGGGTGGGCTTTAAGGTCCCTTCCAAACAAAACCACTCCATTATTCCACAATCCTATCATTCCGTGAAATACGAGATTGCTCTTCTGCCAAGAAGTTAGGGACTTGAAACTTGCCCAGAATTAAGTTTTTGTCCTTCCCCTTTCTTTCCAATCAGGGAAAAAAGTCCACGATATCTTCTCTTTCTGTTCTGGCTCACCTAGGAGATGTGACAGCGAGGCCAGGTTGCAGGGCTTCTCGCTGAGCTGGTGGCTGTGAGGACAAGCTCGTGCTGTCTCATGAGTGCTCCGGATGAAGGTCTGTCAAGGCTGTGAGCACTGGGGCCATGCTGACACGGTGGCCCCACAATTGTTCTAGATTCTTCCCAGTAGGCCTTTGTCTGATCCCCAGACAAAGCAGAGCCTAAAAGATGAATCGTAGAATCATAGAATATCCCGAGTTGGAAGGGACCCGTAAGGATCACCAAGTCCAACTCCTGGCACCGCACAGGCCTACCCAAACGTTTAGACCAAGTGCACAGTGCAATCGCTTCTTAAATTCAGACAGGCTGGGTGCAGTGACTCCTTCACTGAGGAGCCTGTTCCAGTGTGCAACCACCCCCTTGGTGAAGAACCTCCTCCTGATGTCCAGACTAAACGTCCCCTGCCTCAGCTTGACACTGTCCCTGTGGGTCCTATCACCGGTGTTGATGGAGAACAGGTCAAATTTTATTTATGTATTTCTTTTGCCTCTTCATCAACTAAAAGTAATCTTTAAACTTTCAATTTTGGAAACAGAATTTTGTTATTGTACAGCCAAGGTTTTAGAGAGGCTCTTTTTTTTTTATTATTTATTTTTATTTTTTGTTTTGTTTTGTTTTTGATTTGGCAGTAGCTGCACCGTCCCTTTCCCACCAGTCAGATTTCCCTGCACAACACCATTTATTGGAAGTCTTAATTTGGCCAGTGCTGTCACGATGGAGTGTTCATCAATCAGCAGCCTCCTCAGTCGTGGATTTGTCCGACAGCCCCAGGCATTTTCTGTCGAAGCAGCTCGTAGATTACAGCCAGAAGTGAAGAACCCACGAGCCTTCTCGCCAGCAGCCGCGTTGTAACAAAACATTGACAGAAAAAAAGGCTGCCCCGGCCTTCACGACCCTGCCATGAGACGTCAGCCGAAGGGCGATGGGTCGCCAGGCCGGGGCCGGTGCTTGCCGGCTGCACGTGCTTGCTCTCGGCGCTGCCTTTCGGCGTGCCGGCCTTGCTGCAGCTTGACCCATTGCAGTGCCGTGGTTGACAAGGCACGGAGCATGCCGAGGGCTTCCAGAAGGTCCCCTGGGAGAGACAGGTGGAAGAAGGTTGTAGAGAGAAAAGAGGCACTTAGGAGGTGTGTCTGAAGTGATCGATGTGAGAAAAGAAACACGGCGAGCAGAGCCACTTAGTGCAAGAGTGTTTTATTAGGCTGAATTGCTTCACATTCGGGACTTCTTTCTGCAACTGCAGAAAGGATGAAGAGATGTGACACGCTGAAGCACATGTAAATGAAATGCAAAGAAGCTGCATTCCCCTAAAACGATGCATTTGATCCCACGGGGAGCAGCTAGAAGGAACCTGTTCCAAGCAGTGCGCACGTTAGGATGGGGAGGTCACAGTTCGTGGTCATCTTTGTCCTGGAAGCAGAAAGAGGGGGCATAAATGGTGGAGATCACTCCTGTGAGAGATCGCTTTATAAACAAATACCCTTATGGAACAGACTTTGGAGACCTTTGAAGTACAGATTTGAGTGTGTGCCTACATACGTACAAATTTCAGTCATATGCGGAGATATAAGTCCATGTCTGTACATCCACACAAGCTTTATGTATTTCATATACATATACCTAACTCTAGTCTTCGTTGCTAAAAATCATCCCACCAAACCAACAGGCTTCATTCGGTGAGGGAAATGAGCACTTCCAACCTCATAAAGCAAGGGATTCAGCCACATAGGAACACAGAATCGTAACGGTTGGAAAAGACCTCCAAGACCCTCTGGCCCAACCGTACCCCTGTGACTGCTGTCACCTGCCAAACCTTGTCTTTATCACCACGTCCAAGCTTCCCTGAACACCCCCAGGGACGGTGACTCCACCACCTCCCTGGGCAACCCCTCCCAGTGCCTGACTGCTCCTTCTGAGAAGACATGCCCGCTATTAAGCTTAATTCAAGGTGCTTAACGATCACGAGCTATTTGTTGTGCAGAATCACAGCATTGTACTTGCATGCACCCACACCCACAGGCACACCCTTCTCTGTTTTTACAGTTAGTTGCATCTTAACGTGTGGATAAGCAGATCCTAGCTCAAAAACGAATCTCCCGCTGGGTGCATGCTGCGACAGGTTGTTAAGGGATGCTCAGCGAGCAGCAGGGTTCTGTGCCCGTCCCACACTCAGTGGGTAGAAAGTCAAGTGCCATAGAAAGTCAAGTGCCTGGGGGCTTAATAAAGGGCACGGCTTTTGCCTGGCTGACTTCTTCTTCCATGTCGCACTTGAGAGGGGTTGGGGTTCCCAACCACCCTGCTGCCTCCTGCCTGAGCTCCATCGTGCAGCTGAGGACCGGGGACAGCCCGCTGCAGCATCTCCTCCAGTTCTTCACCTGCCGCTCCTGCTCAGTGTCCCCGCCGCCTTTCTGTGCACCCCACAGGCCCTACCTCGTGTCCCCTAGCCTCCTGGGCACACAAGTGGCCTGCCCAAAGCCCAGTGCTCCGGGGAGGTGCAGCAGGAGGGCAGCCTGGCCAAACCAGGAGCCCGCAGCCGTGAACGGGCAGCACAGGGAGCTGGCAGCAGGGATGGGTTAGAAAGGAGGAATTTGGAAACGTTGCCCAGGCACGTAGGAATGATGCAGGAAAGCCAGTGCTCACTTCAAGATGTGACTTGCAAGGGACGTCAATGGGCAACAAAGGCAGCTTCTAATGCTGTGTTAGTAGGACATGGGTGAACAAGGCTATGCAGGACTGCTGGTGGGGCCAAAAGAGACCAAAAAGGCCTCCCTGGGAAAATGGTTTTTGTTTAGATCCTAGGCAAAGGCTGGCAAGTGAAATGCCTGCTGTCAAACATTTCGTAAAGCATATGCTGCAGCTGGGAATACCAGAAATGAACCGGCACTTCACTGTCATGTGGCGGCACACAGTACTGCTCCATCAAGTCATGCTTTAGTATTAAAAATGGAAAAAAAGGGAAGGGGAAAGGAAAAACAAAAGGGAAAGGGAAAGGGAAAGGGAAAGGGAAAGGGAAAGGGAAAGGGAAAGAGAAAGG
>NC_048926.1:81999413-82008645 GCF_011077185.1 Oxyura jamaicensis | reverse complement strand
AAAGGGAAAGGGAAAGGGAAAGGGAAAGGGAAAGGGAAAGAGAAAGGGAAAGGGAAAGGGAAAGGGAAAAGAAATTAGTTTCAATAATTTCCAAATTTCAAAAAAAAAATAGATAATAAGAGAGAAGCTCAGTTCAGGATTTTAGGCAAGGGAGTGTCCTGCAACATCTTTGGTCCTGTAGCCAGGGCTGATCTGCTGATCAGTAAGCCTTTCACAAGGGAAGCCAAAGGGCACGGGCCCGGGGCTGTGTGCTGATAGTAGCTGTACCTTGTCCTCTGCAAGGCCTCGGTGTGCACATTGCTCACAGCTGTACCCAAATCCCGTCTGTGGCACTGGAAAGCATTGCTGTTGTCCAAAGAGCCCTCGCCCCTACCTACCCTTCAGCTACTGCAGGGCACCCATCTTCTGTAGCATGCCGGGGAGCTGCTGATACAAATTCTGCAGATCAGAAAATCCTCCAATGCAGGTTCTCCCAATGAACACGCGAGGGACCTGGACAGAAACAGCGATACAGATTAATCGGTAAAGAGGGCAACCAGTGGGTCACTAAGAGAGCAGAGCAGGGAGAGGACTTGTCGGGAAAGCAGACTTCATGGTAAAGAGACGGCGATTTACAAAATCTCCCTGTTCTCCCCCCACCCTGCTGGCCCTTTCCGGCAAGCCCTGTGCCTCCTCTCTCCGTTCCCTGCAGACTGAGCCGCTCTCCTCGCGGTGCGCGGCGCAGAGCCTGCAGACTCCCCCGTCCTCACTTGGCAAAGCGCAACGTGAGCAAACCCTCTGTCCCCGTCCCTCCCATGCTGTGAATTTGCTTTCTGCTTTCAGCAGCTGACTTCTCTCACTGTCAAGCCTCACACCAAGCCTTATGAGCCAGGAAATCTGCTTCTGCTTCCCGTGCGTGGCTTCTCTCGCTCCTCATGCTGTCAGTTCCTCTGCTGCCGTGAAATCATCTGCTGCTTTCAAACCATGGCTCCGCTAAGATATCCGTCCTCTCCCTCCTTGCTGCTGGGAAAACACTTCTGCTTGTATGGTGTTGTTCCCATTTCCAGCACCGCTCATCTCCGGGGCTGTGTCCGAGCCCGGTGTAGGGCCGCGAGGTTTCCTGAGGTCTTCGGGGCGAGCTGTAGGATGCTTGGGTGTCGCGTGCCCTTCCCAGGAAGCTGAGCAAGGTGCCTCGCGTGGGCCTGTGTGCCTTGTGAGGAGTGCCCGGGCTGTTGCTGGCAGAAAGGCTCCGGGGAGGAGAAGAAGGTGTGTTGCTGACACAAGGGCAGGGCTAACGCCGGGGCACGAACTGCCCGACCTGCGTGGCAGTGCTTCCGAGGAAGTCGCTTGTGAAATCCAAGCACGTAGCGTCTCTCCCTCATACAAATCTGATTGTTTAATTAAGCTTCCGGATAAGCGGCCACTACATTTTGCAAGCACAGTGCCTGCTCTGCTGCCGGCTAAAATGAGTCAATTTGAAATGTTATTATTATTATTATTTTTTTCCTGCTTGACATCGGAGGGGAAAAGAGTTGCCCAAATCCAGAGAAACTTGTGGCTCCCCCTCCTCTGCGAGAGCACCAGAGCAGGTCTCAGGTCTTCCCATGCTGCCATGGCAGGCGGCTTTGGAGGGGCCACAAGCTGTTCCCGGGGGTCTCGCAGCCCCCGGCGCCGCAGGGTGCAGGTCCACAGGGGCGGCACTGCTGGAGCGCAGCAGCGCAGCAGTCGGGGCAGGAGGAGAGCGATTAAAAAAAGGGGGTGGGATGGGGTGGGGTGGGGTGGCGCTTCTCCCCACGACCCGGCCAGTGACACTGGGAAGAAAGTACCCGGTGAGGAGACCTTGCCTCGCCCTCCGCAGCCGCGGGCCCGGCTGCCAGCTGGCACAGGAGGCAAACTTCTGGAAGAGGAGAGCCAGCACTTACGGTTCGCTGCCCTGTCGTTCGCTGGAAGTAGTCCTGCACGTCCTCCATCCCGGTGATGTCCACCACCTCCAGGTGTCCTGGCAGAAAGTTAAACTTCTGGAGCAACGCCACGGCATTCCTGCAGTAAGGGCAGGATCCCTTTATGAAAAGGGTGACTTTGTCATCTCGGATTTTGCTCTTCACAAAGGCATCGACCATGTTGCTGGGCAGGAGCAGGAGCAGTGCCCCTCAGCAGCACGCTCACGGCAAGCGGGACAGCAGCAGTCCCGGTCCCAGATATTTATGGGCTGCACCGTGCCTTCCTCCCACAAAACTCCTCCCCAGGAGGATGTAAAGGATGTAATCTCTTGCAGACGCAATCACATGCTTTAAAGCAACAACACTTCCACTTTCTATGTTTTGCCAGAAGCCACAAGCTGGTGAAATAGCTACTGGAGTAAAAGTAGGCGGTCACGTATCAAGTGCTGCTTTAAGCCTGTACAAGGTTTGCAGTAGTTTCTCATTAACGAATGTTCTCGCTGAGGCTGGGTTTTCTCTGTTGCCTTTCTTCTCTTTCAAGGGTTTGGTTGTGCCTGTCCTGCCTCTCACTCATACGCTGCAGGACACGGCACTCAGCCCGAGGTGACAGCACGGACAACAGGAAACCTGCAGATAGTTTTGCTATGCAGACTTCTTATTCTACGAGCTAAAAACAAACAACAACAAAAACGCCCTCTGCTCCCCTGCACAAAGCTGCAACTTTTCATTTCCCCGCCGGAGGGGACTTCTGCCTCGGAGCAGGCACAGGGCGAAAGGCTCTGGGCAGCAACCTCTGCGGACCGCCCTGCCAGACCCTGCCTGGGGCAGGTCACCTCGAGCAGGTTGCTCAGCCTTGCGTCCATCAGGGCTTGGATGTCTCCAGAAATAAAAATAATAATAAAAAAATCATCTGCTGTTCCCAAATTATTTTACCTGCTGCGTGTGCCTCCGCCTTCATGACAGCCTTCACCTGGTTAAGTACCTGATCCCTCACCTTGAAGCCACAGCAAAATTAGGCACTATGTAAGCGTGTGTTTGTGGACTGCATACACCAGATTAATCGCTTTGAAAGCCGATGGGTTTCAGGAAAGCATTCTGAAAAGCATCACAGGAGGGAGAGAGGTTTGAGCTGCTCTTCACCAGATATTTGTATTTACAGCCTGTAGGCACAGCAGAGAACGTCAGGGAGCAGGAGAGTTCCTCCTGTCAGAGGTTCTGGTTGTGGTGCTCATGTGTGGTGTGGGTCTGCACATTCCTGAAGGCATTGTGTGACGGCTGCATTAAGTACCTGAGCATACCTGTGGGTGTTGGTTTAAGACAGTTCAATCCATGGGGTGTGGGTTGCCAGCGTTACTTGTGGGGTTGTTTGGTTATTTGGTGCCCAGTGTCCTGGAGCTAGAAGTTCTGTGATAAACACAGGCTTCGCTGGTACGTGTGCCAAGGGCCTGTAATTGATGGGGTTGTGCAAGGTTAACCTCACTTTTCCAGTGCCACCCGGGTTCAACATCACTTATTCTGGATGTTACTGCCGTGAAAGTGTGAAAATCCCAGAAAGGCTCGCTAATGTTCGATATGGGCTGCGAGCATCTAAAAGCGCGTAGGTACACTCCCTCCAGGGAAGGCCTCTGCTGTGAGAAGGGGTAAAAATGCATCACTGACGTAAGGAAAAAGGGAAGGATAAGCGTAGGGTTAGTCTCGTGCAATGAAGTTTGTAAAAATATTAATGGCATTCAGCATGTATATGCCTGAGTCATGATCCTATACGAGCTTGGAAAGTGTCCATAACGTTATTCTCTTGTAATTGCCAGATTATGGATCTGGTAGGCCGTTTTATGAATCATTTAGAAATGAAATATATGCAAGTTACCTCCAGACTGGGAACATCTGAACTGAAAATTTACATTCCGTTTAATACTTATATACGTGTGTTTGCAGCAAAATGTTTGTTCTTCCTTGTGCATGGTGCCCACACGCATTTAGATCGCAGTCTGTATTTCCAGGTGGCGGGCTGGCGTACTGAATATTTACGTACAGCTCAGAGGCAGGAAAGCAACTCTGGAAACCTGACAGCTAAACGTTTCTATCAGGGTGTGTAAAAACGTCCGCACGTATTTCTGTGTATGCGAGTGATTAACATTTAACTTCTGTTTTCAGTGAAATGGATGAAATCTGCAGAATTTGGCGCTGAATGGGAAGCCTGGTAGCCAGGTTTGTACCCCAGAAGAGTAAAATTGGAATGGGAACGGGAGGCCTGGGAGCTACTAGGTCAGTATTTACTACAGGTCAAGACGGAGGCAGAAAGCTTTGGGGAGTTAGGTCCTGCTCTGCTGGCCGGGTGTGACTGCAGGTCAGCCCTGAAAATGGGCCCAAACTGCTCCACCTTGCACCGCTGCGCAAAGCGATGCCCAGATACCCCATAAAGCATGAACAAGGCCTTGGTCTTCCTAAGCCCTTTCCGCCTGACGGAAGGCACAGAACGGGTGATGATGGTAAGAAACGTTTTGATTTTCCTCCCAGCAGAAGGAGAGCTGGGGAAGACAGGTGGGGAAATAGAGCAGGGAAAGTGGATTTTGCAAATTCCAGCAAACTCAGCCAATTCCAGCGAAACATCCGCGTGTGCAGAGGGAAGCTATTTTTAGCAGCCAACCAGGGATCGATGAGTGTCCAAAAACAGTAACGCTGACACGGTTCCAAAATCGCTTCCCTTAAAGTTGGCTTTACACCAAAGGGGAGAGCACGTCTGGGATCCCAGCTGAACACAGGGCCCACGTGGAGAGACAATCTGCCTATCTGTAGGAGCTGTTTCAGGACAGCACACTGATCTGAATCGTTTACGGGATTAGGAGAAGGCACACCTCCTCACGTTTCCCTGCACTGTTTTATTTGTAGGATAAAAGTTTAAATTTCCTAAGATTTTGAGGGAAATGTGGTTGGCGGTGATTGGCAGTAGATGAATATGAAGCCTTTGGGGAATAGTAGTTAAAAGTAATGCATTAGAAACCCAGGTAGGCCCCGTGCTTTGCAGCTATTTTTTTTTGTCCTGGCTTCTTTGATAAACAGTTGGCTGAAAAAATTGCCATTATGTCGCAGGCATAAATAGCTGTGTATCTCAGTGAAAACATTCCTTTTAGTCAGGAGCCTAGCATTTAGCACCAGGATTCTTTCATTATGTAACTGGGTCTTGGTTATTTGAACAGTAGCATAAGAAGGTTTTTACTAAAACTTGTCGAGTCCGATTTATCATGTTCATACGCAGGGACATGCAATGACTTCCCTTTATTTCAGTCAAGTGCATTCCGGCTGAAACACGTGCTTAGTCTGTCTGCTGGATATCCAGTGCAGCGTGTAGCATATGGATGTGTCAAAGTGTGACTTTCAGTGTATTAATAATGTTGTACTGAATTATGATTCCGTTATTTAGGTGTGAAAATAAATTTTTTGTAGTTCTGCAGTTTTCCTGCAAAGATTCCAATACTTGGAGTTTTGAATTTGGGAAAGAATTTTAAAATCTTTTATTTAATTTCTGTAGTGTTTATACACTAACACTGCCATCTGAAAGCAGGATATAACTGTAATTAAGTATATGCAAAGCATGCTGAAAAGGTTTCAGTTTTATCAACACAACCTTGTGCCGCTGTTAAAACCAGCGTGTTCAGCTGGTGGAATTTCACCTTATATGGTTACGCCATGTGTGACTGTAGGGTTGGTACGTACCTGCGGCTATATACAAAGGGTGCTACTCTTATGTTTGATTCTCAGTTATGCTGAAGGCATCTTTCTGCATTTGTTAAAGGGTTATGGGACCGTCAGGTCGGTTTTAGTCTTTTATGAACATTTGATTCTCTTATGTACTGCTTTTATATCGGAAAAAGCAGTAACGCTGACACGGTTCCAAAATCACTTCCCTTAAAGCTGGCTTTATGCCAAAGGGGAGAGCACATCTGAGATCCCAGCTGAACACAGGGCCCACGTGGAGAGACAATCTTATAAAAGAACTTTAAGATCCATAGTGATACATGCAATTGGATTTCATCATTGCCCATCTGATCTTGATAGGACTTGCTTCCTTCAGAGCCATCCCCCAGCACTAAACGTTCTCTGGTGGCCGCCAGGACAGGGCTGCCTGGCCTAAGGAACCTGCTGTTGCAGTACCTGCAGGTCAAATGAAATCCAGGCTTTGACTTGGGTACCCTTAGGCCGCACTTTTAGGAGGCCAGCAGCGCCTTCCAAGGATGCCCCGGGTTGCCAGGCCCGGTTCCGCAGCTGGCAGGCTCTCTCCTCTGGCAGGCTTTTAGGAGACTTTTGCTGTCGGCCTCTTTCCCAGTCGGGCCAGGTCACCTTTGTGGCTGCTCCCGCTCCCAACACTTTCCCATTCCCATGATGATTTCTCATCCCCCAAATGACTTCCCACCCCCAAGTCTCACCCGGGGACCTGCCACCCACAGCCGCTCCCCATCAGGAGCAGACATCCCCAGACCAATTGGCGGCAGGGGCAGCAGGACTGGGCTACATTCAGCCCCCGCCCCACTGACCGATGCAGGAATAAGTGCAGGCAGAGGCTTTGCAGGGTGGAACAGTCGTAATTTATTCCTGGGGTAACTGTGGCTGCCACCCCCAGCCAGCCCCAGGTGAGGCCCGGCCGCCTGCTCAGGCGGGGGGCCCCTTCCTGGTGGCCCGCGTGGTCCCCGGCCCCCGGCTCCTCTTGCTGGACCCTTTGCAGCCAGGATGTGTCCCTGCTGTTGGCGTCCTGTGGGGACCGTGGAAGTCTGAGCCCAGCCTGCCCCACGTGCCAGGAGAAGCTCCTGACCAGCCGTCGCTCAGTGGAGGGGCTGCGCTGTTGCAAAGATGTAGGCAGAAGGAGTGCCGGCAGGGGTTGATGCGAGCAGCATTGGAGAGCTGGCCCAGGCAGATGGGGCACGTCTCATCCCCAGGGGCCTCCTCTGGCTCCTCCTGCTGTGGCCGCCAGCTCATGGTGCCTGTGACCGCCGCGACGTGGAGATGGTTGTCCTCAGGGGGAGGCTGCCCTGGTGCCAGGCAGCAGGCTGCGGTTGTCAGCACCCCCCTTGCCTCGTGGGTTGCCAAAGCCTCAAGTGCCACCAGTAGGACTACTGCAGATAGAAGAAGAGATTCTAGCAGCAACCAGACATCAGCTTTCTAGGTTCAACCCAGTTGCCTAGAGCACCGTAGCTGTCAATGTTCTGTGTGTGGATTGCAAACCTTGCTGTGAAAACGGCAAATATGCTTCTGATAGGTCATGCTTGGCAAGACTATGAGGTACTTAGATGTCTATAGACTTGAGAACATTACCGAAGGACCACGACGGCTTGGGTGCAACAAGAATGGCTTTGTGTGTGCCTCTCGCAACACCTCGGCCTCTCTCTGTCTCCTTCCAGCCGTAGATCCTCGAGCTCTCGACTCCCACAGCTGGACTGGCCGCAGGTGCCACGCTCAGGGCATTTATAGCCAGACACCTTTTGTGAGGCCGTAGGGTGACATCACGAGGGTCTCCGGGTGCCCCCGATGGCAGCGCTGGCAGAGGTCACCCGACCATCGTGAGACAATGCTGTTGTGAGAGTGGCACCCAAAGTATTGCTTAAAACAACTCAGTTGGCTGAGTTTGTAAAAGATCAAAACTGCTGAAGCAGTTAAACAATGGCTGAGCATGTGCAAAACAGAGAGAAGTACAAGATGGAGAAAACGATGAGCCTTCATCAGAAAGCCCCCAAAGTGCGACCGCCAGAGGTTACCGTGCCTGCGATAGGAGGGTTTGACCTCAGTGCCAGGGAAGCTCACGGAGCAGATTATCTTGGGTGTCATCATGCGGCAGTTGCAGGGCAAGCAGGCGATCAGGCCCAGCCAGCATGGGTTTATGAAGGGCAGGTCCTGCTTGACGAACCTGATCTCCTTCTATGACAAGGTGACGTGCCTGGTGGATGAGGGAAAGGCTGTGGATGTGGTCAGCCTTGACTTCAGGAAGGCTTTTGACATCGTTTCCCTCAGCATTCTCCTCAAGAAAATGGCTGCTCTTGGCTTGGACTGGTGTACGCTTTGTTGGGAGCAAGGGAGGTTTAGGTTGGAGATTAGGAAGAACTTCTTTACTGAACGGGTTGTTAGTCACTGGAACGGGCTGCCCAGGGAAGTGGTTGAGTCACCATCCCTGGAGGTCTTTAAAAGACGTTTAGATGTAGAGCTTAGGGATATGGTTTAGTGGAGGACTTGTTAGTGTTAGGTCAGAGGTTGGACTTGGTGATCTTGGAGGTCTCTTCCAACCTAGACTATTCTGTGATTCTGTGATTTCTGCCACTTTACACAGGGACAGCATGGACACAGCCGTCCTCAGACTCTCTTCTTCTGGTTATAAACTGATTTTTTTTTAATTATTATTGTTTTTTTTTAATTATTATTATTATTTTTATTATTTTTATTTTTTTTTTCCAGAAATATAGTGCTACAGTTGCCCAGATGTAGGAAATGCAGTAAGTTCTGTGTTTCTGCCAGGATCAGGAAGGTCTCTTGTGGTTAGGGGGACAGTGGTGGCTGAGGAAAAGGCAGGGGGGGACCTTGGGGATGCGGTGCACCTCTTACAACATTTGCTGATTGTCTTGCCTCCCTTGTCCCTCCTTACACCTGTTGATATTAGGGGTCACCCAGTCAGGGTGGCTGTTTCAGCTCCTTTTCATGCAGATGAATGTGGCTGTGGTCTGGTGTGACTGATGGAGCCGGATCCTATGGGATGCAGCAGAAATGGAGGGCAGATGCCAGGAAACCATGTCCTGGGCAGGCATCGCTCCGCCGGGAGGCAGCAGCGCGCCGCCGGTGTCGCCGGCCTCGGCATCGGGGAAACCGCGTGCGGAGGAAGGGGGGGTGAGGCCGAGGTGGAGCTGTCGGTGCTCTGCGGGAGGCCAGGGCAGCGTGGTCCGGGCTGGGAAATGTGGTAGGGGAGGGTCTTTAAAAACAGGGGGAGAGAAAGAGAGGAAGAAGGAAAAAAAGGAAGAGAAAGAGAGACAGAGAGACAGAGAGAAAGAGAGAAAGAGAGAAAGAAAGAGAGAAAGAGAGAGAGAAAGAGAGAAAGAAAGAAAGAAAGAAAGAAAGAAAGAAAGAAAGAAAGAAAGAAAGAGAAAGAAAGAAAGATGGAGAAACAGGAAGAAAGAGAAAGAAAAAAGAAGAAAGAAAAAAAAAAGAAGGAAAGAAAGAGAAAACAAAAGAAAGGGAAAAAAAAAGAAAAAAGGAAAATAAGAGAAAAAAAGAAAAAGGAAGAGAAAAAGGAAGAGAGAAAAAGAAAAAGAAAAAGAAAAAGAAAAAGAAAAAGAAAA
>NC_048926.1:81951938-81999313 GCF_011077185.1 Oxyura jamaicensis | reverse complement strand
GAAAAGGAAAAGAAAGAAAAAGGAAAAGGAAAAAGAAATGAAAAAGAAAAAAAGAAAGGAAGAAAAAAGAAAAAGTGGGCACATGCATAACCTGTTCTTGTTTTGCAGTGCAGTTGCTCTTAAGTGCTGAGTCACATGGCTGGTATGTGAAGCAAAAGGCGTGCTGGTTTGGTCCTGTCCTGTTGAAGAATTATTATCTGAAGAAATTTAACATATCATGGCATAGGGTGGTTAAAAGCATGATTTGTATTTTTAAAGAAATAAACTCCTTCTAGGAATAATGTTCGATGTTTTCATTGATCTTACGTGTGTTGAGCATCATCATGAAAACTGGGAGATTTTGTATCAGTTAGGTGTTATATTTACACTTATTTAATAGCTTTTATATATATCTATATTTAATAGCATTTATATATATTTACATTTATTTAATAGCATTTGCAGTGGCTCTGTGGGTTTCTATTAGAAACCCCAACCTGAGATGCAGCAAAGTTAAGGGAATTTATTACAGAATACACGAGTAATCCCCTGGACATCCCCAAACCCGGCCCTCTTGACACCGGATAAAAGTCCTTCCTTCCAATGCACTTGAAGGTTTGCTTTGTTTGTGCAGAGTAGCTTTATGAAGCTACTTATGGTGAGTACTTATTATGAAGCTATTTATGGTGAGCAATCCTCATATATATGTATATATATACGTGTGTGTATATATATATAAGCCTTTTGTGTTCATATTTGCTTGTTGGGCAAAAGGCAGTGTTTTCGTTTGGCTACACTGTTGAAGAGAGGACACCAAATTCATCTTTTGTGCTCGTATATGAATTTCAGTGTAGGGGCAGTGGGAATTGTTTTGGCCAGGCACCTGCTGCTTTGCTTGGCTTTGGCTAGTAATTTCCCGTCTTCTGTTCCTAGTCCGTGTTTGTCTTGTGAATTACATTTCCCGTCTTTATGTTTCTCCGAGTGTAATGATGTTCCCTGGGTGATGGAGTATTTGTTTAATTGAATACTGTTGCAGCTGAGAAGGGCTTGGAGTCATTTATCATGCTGGACTACCGACGCACTGGAATTTAGCATATTTCCTCTCGCTTTTGTAATTCTATTAGAAAATTCAAAGCAATTTCCTAGTGAAAATGCTACTGCTCAGCAGTACGTCAGCGTGCTCTGTGAGCCTCTGTCGCTACCTTATCCTGCAGACATTTTGCATCCACAGATTTTCCTTTCGCTGCTGTTGATACACATCAACCACGGGGTCAGCTGTTCCAGTGTGGAATAAGAACCAGGGCCATACATTTTGCACAAGGAAAGTCGCATTGAGCACGGTGGGAGGAAGGAAAATGCTGTGAGAAAGAGAAAAGAAACACACATATAAAATGAGTATTTATTTCTACTTCTCTGCCAATAAATCTCAATAAATCTCAATTTTGCATTTGTGTCACATTTATACATAATCTTTATCCAGATCTTTGTATCTGAGGGTGCCACATTTATACATAACACTATTATGAATATAAGTTTCTGAGTATTCTTCTTGAATGATTGTTTTATTATTATTATTATTATTATTATTATTTTCTGTTGTGAAGAGCTACATTGCTTACCCTGGTATTTTCTGAGGAGAGGCAAGGAGACGTGGTCCCCTCGTACCTTGTTCTGGGCATAGTCAAGTTGTTTGCACGGCAGTCTGTCTGCCACAGCTTATAGTTGCAGCTGGGACATCAGAGCTAAAAATACATGTAAAAATTCCGCATAAAATTACATAAAAAATGTATTCTGGAATGTGTTAAACAAGTAGAGCAGTTTGGAAAATCATCAAAACCCCCAAATACCAAATAACTAGATGTGAAATGCCATTTTCCTTACTACAGCTTTCTTTCTTTCTTTTTTCTTTTTTCTTTTTTCTTTTTTTTCATTTTTTCTTTTTTTTTCCTGGATTTGTTTTTGGTGGTTCCTTGTTCGTTTTGTTTCTTTGCTCGTTTGCTTTGGGTGCTCAAGCCTCCGAGCAGAAGGTGGTGCTGCGGTGGGACGGGACAGGCGTTCCTGGTGCCTCCCGCGGAGGGGAGTCCCGAGGTCTGCCTCTGAGGTTCCCCTTTCCCGAACAGAAACGAGGAGCCTGGATCTCACTCATGAAAACTTGGTGGACACAGATGCTGATTCATTTCGCTGCTAGTGCGAACTTCGCCAAAAATTGAGCTTTTGCAGAATTTTTGTGTTTTCCTGAAATGGGAGAGAGGTCCTGCAGGGGCGCCCCGGGCCAGTGGCCGTGAGGTGGTCACAGCGCAGCACCCCCAAGTCCCACCTCTCATGGGCCCAGCGCTCCGCTCCCAGCGGTGTGGATGCTGTGCTCCTGCCCCTTGTCCCTCGCCCACAGCTGCACATCCCCAGGGGTGTGCAGAGCTCAGTGGGGCACCAGGAAAACAGCCGAGACCAGCAAAATCTGCTGTACGTGTCAGGGAGATCCCATTGCATCATTGCTGCCTTGCTCACAGCAGGCTTTCTGCATACAGACTGTGACCTTTCCTTTTTTTTTTTTTTTTTTTAACTTTAATCTCAGTTTCAGGAATGAGCTGTGTCTGAGGCATTATCAGTGGGGAGGAGAAGGAAGCAAACCGTGTTTTGGGGAAGCTGTCCCTGGAGAGACAGCCTGTCCTTGTGCAACAAGGTGTCCCACCCTCTCCTGCTGAGCAGCACGCGTTACTCAGAGCTCAGACTTTGCTTCCTCCAGCAGCTTCTTCCCATGCCCCTGAAGGCTTCCACCTTGCCCTCTGAAAACAAGAATTCCCCAAACTGGCTTCACAGGTTGGGTGTTAGACAAGGCAGTGTTGGAAGTTGCTGGCTCGGGTGCAAGGAGCTACCAGCACCATGTGCCTGAACCCACCCATGAAATCTTGAAGATTTCGGGCTGTCCGAGCTGGGCTGGGAGCCCAGGGGTGGTGGGAGAGGTTCCTCAGTTCAGGTTTCCTCATGGCAGAAGAAAGACACGGTGAGGTGGGGATGTGCTAGGGACGTAACAGTCTCAAATGATGCTGGGGAGGCTTGGGCCAGGCGTTAGGAAGAATTTCTCCGTGGACGCTGTGGTCAAGGATTTAAACAGGCTGCCCAGTTGGGTGGTGGAGTCCCAGTCCCTGCTGCTATTTAAGCGATGTGTGGAGGTGGCACTAAGGGACCTGGGTTGGTGGTGGGACTCAGTAAACCTGACGATCTTGAAGTCCTTTTCCAACCTAGCTCATTCTATGATTCCACAGCTTCAGGTTGCTCTTGCAACTCCTTCCCCGCGACTCCTTCCCGGACTGTGCCCTTTGATGTTTGTGCTCTTTATTTTTAAGTGTAATAATCCTTTACAGCAATGAGGCACAGGCTGTCCTACTTTAAAATGATTTTGCATCCTCAAAAGGGAAGAAGAAAACATGCCGTATATACTAGAGATAGTCACACTGAGGATTTCTGTCTCACCCCTTTTTTTTTTTTTTGTGGTTATTTCTTTATTTCTTTCCTTATTTATTTATTTTGTTGTTGTTTGGTTATTATAGAGGGCTTCTCTTGTAGTGATTCTAGTATTACAGAGAAAATGACTTATTTTTAAATGTATCAGAAGGAAAATGCTGTGCCTTACCAGGGTGACAAGCGTTTTGCACACACAAATTAGAAGCATTTCAGACTGTGCTGTTGCGTCAAGTCTGGAACTGCTGTGAAGAGATGCTGTGTCACAGTATCACAGCAATAAACATCTTTAACGTGGAGATAATTATGGGGTACGATCAGCGGCTGCACCCACCTTTCACTCTTGGCTGGAATCAGCAGGAAAAAAAATATTCTGTACAATAAATGATGAAGGCTGAAGGGGTTTAATTACAATACTGCTTGCCCCAGTTGGTGGACATGTCCGCAGTCTGACCTGGTAGACAATACCCCTTGGCAGCCCGCACGGAGGACATCAGCCTGGCCTCAGTTTGGTTTTGCAGCAGATATCCATGTACATAGTCACCGAGATCTGGGGCTCGATCTGCAATTATCCCTGAGCAGCAGGGTACTCGCCATTGCACAAGGGACAATAACCCAGTGGCTAATTACAAATGGGCTTTCCAGCCTTCCGCGTGCCAAAGCTCCTGGTTTGCAGGCACCTTGGGGCTGGCGTGTGTCCGTGTTCCTCCCCTGCTTCCTCCCAGTGTTCCTGAAAAGTGAAGAAGCTGAGCCCTGCTTTCCCCGGGCTCACTGCCCCGAGGGGGCCCGGGGGGCACTGGGGGTCTCGGCTCCCTCTGGGCCAGCCCTCCCCTCCTGACTCAGCCCTCGGGGGATCTGGTTCTGCTCTTTGCGGGAGGTGGAAGCAGCAAATTCCAGTCCGTGTTTATTTCTTGCTTTCAGAATGAATCTTTGCCTAAAAGATTCTAAAGTAATCTTTAAAATGAGTTGTCCTATGGACTTACACTTTGCCAGGTACTCCCAGTAGTAGTCCGATTTCTTCCAGACACACAAGGCCGGGGGTGAGGTGTGAGGTTCATGCACAAACAGGAAGAGTTTTCTGATTACGAGAACCAATTAATGCATTAGGTGATTCAGCTCTTCCCCTTGGTCTACGGCGGGGCTGCATCATGCCAGGAAGTGCTGTTAGGTGGTGATGCGAGGGAGGCAGAGCAAGGTGTGCAAATATTTATCGGTGTGACTTTTCTGTTCAGGAGCTGTTGACAGGGGTAAATAATGATAAATAATCATGGAAAAAGCACCCTGCCAAGCGACCTGAGGATGCTCCTTTCGCTGCTCCCTCCTCCCCAGCCACTTCCACATGCTGAGTTGTTCCCACAGTATGCACCCCGGTTTGTGTCTCATTTGGATTTATTTTTATTTATTTTTATTTATTTTTTCCCCAAGATTTTGCCAAAGATTTTCTAAGGCCCAGGATTTTCACGCGAGACAGTTGCACTCGCAGTCCCCCAGGTGGCCATCATTTAAATTTTCTATTTTCCATTTATTTATCAATTTATTTCTATTTTTTTTTCCTGTTTTTGGTCCCAGCAGGTTGCTGGCAGAGGGCCTCCCTGTGCACAGCGGGCAGCTGGGGGCCTGCGCTCCTGGTGCCCGCTTTGAAGACCCGAGCACACGGAGCCCGGGGAAGACAGCAAGAAATTCAGCTCTTGGCCTCCAACCAACACACCGTGTCGTCTCTCTCCGAGGCAGCCTGGCCTGCTTTCTTTACTTTATTTTCTGGAAAAGGCCTGGCAGTCCCTTCCAGCAAGCGCTGGGTCACCGCCTCGCAACGCCTCTGGCCTGGGAGGCCTCAGGCAACTTCCACACAGACCCTGAGGTCCCGGGGCTGTGGGCCCAGCTCCCCCTTTTGAAAAGGAGAAACTTCACCCCTGCTACGGGCAAAAAGCAGCCCCAGCGTGGTCGGACAGGAGCGGGATCCTGCTCTGTGTGGGCAAAGCGAAGGGGCCGGGCGCTCCCGCACCCGGGCTTGGCAGGAGCGGCCTTGGGCAAAGGGACGGGGCCGCCGCTGAGCTGGCGGCCTGTCCGGGCCAAAGCGGGCCCGGGATGCTGATAGCATCTAGAAAAATGCACCACGTTTTCAGCTGAAGGTGTTTTTGTCCTCGCCTCGGTGTGATTTGTACCACGCCCGGCTCAGCCACGGCCTGAACACGCCGCAGGGTCCTGACACGGGGCTGGTCCTGCCCGCGGATCCTCGGGTAGGAGCAGGCTGAGCTTCGGGACACCCGGGGAGCACTGAACCTTTAGAGAGACCGCGCTCAGCTCGTCCCCCGTCACGAACAGCTGTAGATATCCCTACGGCAGTTTGCCCCGGTGAAACATGCAACCCCGCTCCTGGCTGCACTGAGCAAACACAGGAAAGGGGTAAATCCTAGCAGGGAGCCTGCCGGTTTTTGGCAACGTGGCTCAGACAGGCGAGCTAACCCGCTTCCACTCATGGCAGCAGGGGCTGCGACTTTTTAGAAGTCTTCTTGTGACCGTCTTTGTTTCGTTGCGCTCATCTCCTTTCTGCTCCGGTGTTCTCGCCCCGTGCTGTGTGCTTCTCAAAGTGCTTCATCCAGCAAGGAGAGAAACCTGACGTCTGCTCGGATGCCCTGCGAGACTGCAGCGAACTGGAGGTTTGCCACGGGGAAAAAAGGGAGTCTCCGTGACAGAGGGTGTCCCTCTGTGTCGATGCCTGGATGCCCCCTGGTTTGCCACCAAAAGCACCTTCTCATAACTGCTTTTTCAGTATTTGTCTTCTGCCGCTGAGGTGGGAGGGAAGGAAGGAAAAGCGTGGTGAGCCACTTCTGACCGTATCAGGCAGTTTGGGTTGAAAAATCTGGTTGTGTGGGCACCGGAATTAATGAAGTCCAACTTCCTACAGGTTCATCTTTTGTGGCTGGTTATCACTGGGGCATCTAAGAGGGGTGACTGATCTGATTAAAATTTTTCCTGCTGATGAAGGAATTTATTTTATTTTTTTCTTCCCACCAGGTTTTCCTTCTGAAACGCAGCGGGGCATGAGTTTGCTCTGCTGAGGTCAGCAGCTGACCGCGCTGTCAGCACAGATGGTATCAGTGCTGTGAATGCCCCAGGTGCTTTGTCAGAAGAAAACAATTCTTGAAACGGACGCTCTCTGGAGGGGAGGGTGACGCCTGTAACTAACCCCCCCTTGAGAAAGCGCAAGCGTGGAAAGGAGAGGAGACACGGGGAAGGGGCATCTTGCGTAAAGGTGCTCAGAAGGCCTGTGGATTACTGCCCACGTGTAATTATGCCCAAAATGTAATTATTAATGCTTTGTTATCAACACCGCTGTGGGGACTTAAAGAGTTAATGAAGAAATCCTATAAAATCAACCCTGAACGATAGATGGACCTTCTTTTTAGGAAGAAAAAGCACCCCGTATTTCTTGGAAATACTAGGGGAGAAAAATCCAATTTCAGGTTTTCCGTAATTAGCTGGGGATGGATGGGATCAAGTTAAAATAAAATCACGTGCGTACTCAGGTCTGCCTCTTCCTGCCACGCGATCGTGTTCGCTGTCCTTGGCAGGCATTTCCCCGTGACTCTCGCAGTTGCTCCTGAGCTTATTTCTCATGGCAATGCCCCATGAAAGCCTGAGAGGGATTCAGAGAGAGGCACTACTGGAAACGGCGTGAACGCAGCCTGTGCCTTCCCTCAGCTGCCAGGCCCAGGAGGAAAGCCAACACCCTGGAGTGCACTTGCTCTGAGGAACATCATCACCGAGAAGGCTGCTGGTGGCAGCTCACATAAAACAGCTTTTTCTGCCCCAGAACGCGAGCGTGAGCTGTCGACACGCAGGTCGTGGCCCCGTGGGAAGGAGGGCTGCTGGTTTTGTTGTTCTGTGCGTTTTTTCGTTCGGACATCGCTCTTCCAGCTACACCTCAGCCCGAAGCACATGGGCGTCCTCAGGAGACGGGGCCTGGAGAGATGCAGAGCCCTGGCCAGAAAGGAGCGGTGCTCTTGGCCTGCTTCCTGGTTGCTCCCTCTCAAGGTGCCTCCACAGCAGAAACACCCAGCAACAGAGGTGTGCTGTTTTGTCCACCAGAGAAAATTCACAGTGTAAAAACACGTCTCTGTGTGCTTCAGCACAACCGTGGCCTCTAATTCTGGCCCTCAGCTAATTCTATTAATTAATGTGGTCACAGGGAGATCAATGAACAAGCAGACTTCCAGCTGGCTGCGGCACAAGACAATTAACACAAGCCCTCTTTGAATCACATACGAGTGTGGTGTTGGCTATTGGGATCACCGTCCTCCTCTTCTGACTTTTCTCTCAGCAGCATTTCAGCTAAAACGCCTGCAAACGGCAAGGACAGAGTACTGTGTTTGCTTCCCTTGTTAGTGCCATGTCTTGATTTGTAGTGGAAGTGGGAAGAAAAGAGAAGAGAGGAGGAAATACCCGTAGCCAGCAAAAAAAAGAAAGCAAACATACCCTTCGTGCTTTGACACTGATATGAGAGGTGGTTTGGGAGAGCATCAGGAAAAGCAGAAGAGTAGATTCTGAGCAAATTGGTTCTTTAAAATGTGAACTGATGGCCAGTAAAAACTGCTTTTTTGTCAACAGCGGTTTGCTGAAACTGAAGAATAAATGCTGTGTTTCTGGAAGGCACTTGTGCTGCTCCGCTCATGGGCAGCTGCACCGACCAGGATTGTGCATCTTTCCAGATGATCTGAAGAACCTGCTTATGCCAGATGCTGGCATGGAAATCTCCCGTGCAGTAATCAGCCTGCTTGCCCACGGCGCTTGCCAGCAGGACTCCAAGCCTTTCAGAAAGACCGAGATAAAAGATTAGGAGATGTCTGCTCCCCACGCCCGTGCGGCTCCCGGCCCCTTTGCTGAGAGGTGCTGAGCGAGGAGCTCCCGGAGAGGCACCGCTGCCTTACTCAAGGCTTCAGAGGCCAGCATCCTGCGCCGTGGTGTTTCTCTCTCCGTAGCTCCCGCGTTTCCCTTATTTTACACCGTGAAGATTCCCTCCGCTCAGATCCCTGGCATGGCTGCAGAACGCCCCATTGGGCGCCCGGTGAGCGCACGACACTTTTGGTCTCGCTCCGGCTTGGCGCACGTGAAAGAATTTCACAAGCCCAGCAGGCGAGTGGCTCTGGCAGCAGCGCGTGCCTGATACGAGCCGTCGGACGTGTCACGCACGGGAGCAGGCGCCTGCAACGCCCAGCTCGATAGCTGCGAGCGGTGAGCGTGGGACGTGAGCAGCAGGCAGCGCGGCAGCGGTGGCCTGGGGTGTGCGCGGAGCTCCCGAGTCAGGAGGTACAGGTCTGGATGCCACCTGGGTGCTTTCGCTGGAAAAAACACGGCGTGTGGTCTGAAACACCGCCAGCTCATCCTGTGCTGTTCTGGCACTGCCCGGGATCCACACGGTGTGTGTAGGCTGGAGGCTGCAGGCAGTGTGTGTAGCCAGCAATCACACCGATTCTTTTCAACACCCAGTCACGCTCAGGTAACAAGAAAAAACAGCTGAAAGAGCCCGAGCCGTGGCAGCCCCACTCTCTGTGCAAGGCAGAGGAGCTCAGTTTCGTACATGAGATATGTACAGGGACCGTGGTGTCTTTTTACAGACGCACATGCGGCTTCCTGACGGCCTCACCAGCGTCTCACGATCTAGCTGTTTTCTGACCTGGCGTTAGGGTTGTTAACGGAGGTGCCTTCAGCATCTTAGAGCTGATGCCAGCTGATCCGCAGGCTGCAGCTCGGCATCCCGTCAGTGGCAGATCCAGAGCAGGAATCCCGGCTCCCCGGTGCGTTACGGAGCGCCAAGCCGAGGCGATGCTCCCGGGCTTGCTGCTGTACCAGAAGTCCTCCTGCATCAGGCTCCATCCGCGTGGAAAACGCGACTACGGCTCTACGTGTCATCAAAATCTAGGCTTTTCCGCATGGTAAATGTGACTTCCTGGGCTGGTGACTTTTCAAAGCGAGAGCTTCAGAAGCGTTGAGGTTTTAGGGTTTAGGGTTTCAAAGAGCGTGTGGTTTCTGGAGGGGTGTTGTCTTGTTTTCGGCTCGGTGACAAAATGACAGCCAGAAGTGCACCACATGTGCAGAATTTACACATCCAAAAAGCAGTTTAAGGGCACAGTGAAACGTGAGCCGGAGTAAAGATACCTGCTTCTAAACCCGTCACTCATGCATCAGTTTTGCGTTTGTAACCAACAATTGCCCGTGGGGAGCAACGCGAGCATCCCGTGCTAACAGCTACTGACCAGCATGCAAGCAAGGTCTAGAGCCTGAAATTCAGCCAGCAGCGAGGCCTGGGAGAACGCTGCCACCCCACCTGTGGCCATGCAGTGCTGGCAAAAAAAAGCCCCGTGGCCTTTGGCAGTTCTCCAGCCTCTCTATTGTTCTGGACACGAGTGGTTTGCGAGGATGGCGCGCTGCGCTCTGTAATGCAGAAGCAGAGACGGGAGTAGGAATAACAGCCGCTGGGATCTGGCACGTGAACATTTTGCTCTGTCAGGTTAGGAATTGCTCTCAGCATCACAAATAAGGATCAAGGGTCATCTCCAGCTGAGGAAAGGGAAGAGAAAGAGGCCAGACGTTGAGCCTGGGTGAAAGAGGGGAGACTAGCTGGAAGCAGAAGGCAGCTGGAGCAGGGTGCTCAGTCGAGGCTGGCACGATGCAGCTCCTGCTCTCCAATTTTCTCACCAATTTTCTCACTTCCGTGCCCCTCAGCAGCAGGACACGGTGGCAAGGTGACGGGCCACCCACACCCCAGGAGAGCCACCCCGAGACAAGGAGAGGCACACACCTCGGTGTTGCAAAGTCAACGTTTTATTGAACCTAAGTTGATGCAGAACAGAGGGGCAACAACGGCTCAAAAGTGTTCATTGACAAAACGCCCCAGGGTCTTTCACGTACAGTTTTAATACAGTTGGTACAGAAACGACTGAAAAAGTTTTGGAATACTCTCCAATTCAGCAAGGGGGATTCTCAGCCCTGCTGTAAAGCCTTCATGTTCCCAGATGCTGTCCTCCTTGAGACAACTCCATACCCTTGCCCAGAAGGCGGCTATGGAATTGCTGCCCACGTCCCTCTCCCCTCAGGTACACAAACAGAGGAAAGCAAAACTTATGGAAAGAGTCATACTTCAAAGCAGCCATAGATCTTCACATGAATCGACATTTACATATCTAGAAAGACCGGTTGTAACGCCACTATTTTAAAAAGGCTAACATATGAGCAAAGTTACAATATCGACACCTTAACCTGAATTCTGTTTAAAACCTGCTGAAGCAACTTTGCCTCTACCACTTACCCACGTGTTTCACAAAACACTTGCAAAATATTTTATTACTACTTTTTGGTAACTGACAAGGTCAAATGAAGGCTTGGAAGCCGTCAACAGCGATCTGCTTCCTGTGACAGTTTGGAGCTACTGTTTTGAGACAGTTTTCTTTGGGCATAGATCCCCTCCCCCAGACCATAGCAAGACTGGAACGCAGTCCTCCTCTGATCTTTTTTCAGTCGTCTGGACAGGCTGATGCCTCCCTCTTGACCACAGGTTTTTTTCAGGCCGCGGTGAGATGCAGCTTCCAGGCAGGAGCACATGCAGCCGCCCCTTCTCTACACCCACTGTTTGCTCTGGGCTTGCTGTAACCCCAGCCAGGACGACACCGTCCGCGGCGCTTGTTCCTCGCGGCGAGCCGGACGCTTGCGTGGGACAGGCGATTTGGTCACGGGCCCAGCTTCAGTGGGTTCTCTGCATCTGACGAACAGGAACGACAGCTCAAGGGAAACAAGAGATACGTATTGCAAAACAGTGCTGTAAATCTGCATAGGCTGTTGGGTAGACTTGCAAGGCTTAAGAAATGCTCAATGCAAATGGACAAAACCTTCAATTAAGGTCTTTACAGTAGCTTGTCAGGTCGCATGATGATACGCAGTGGACCTCTCAAGTACGTTAATCCCCAGCAACAGATACACAGGCTGTAAACCAGAAGATGCATGCAAATACAGATCAACCTTTTTTCTCGTAAAAGGAGAAAAATCGGTTAACGGCACTGGGTCTCAGTCACACAGTGGCAGCACTACAAATGGTAACAACGCAGCTGTAGAGCAGCACTGCACGTACCACAGTGGCAGCTGAAGTCAGATCTGTGCATACAGTTTAGATAAAGAGCACTGCCAGGGTGGGTCCCGATACCAGAAGCTTCCCCTTCTTTTAATCTGAGCAGCTGCCGTGTTTCTGGGTTGAAACGGAGCCGTCCAGTGCAGCCCCAGCGCAGTCAGCAGCCCCTGCACTCAGGGCGCTGCTGCGTGCGTGCTCAGGGCCAAGCTCCATCTCTGAGCCCAGGGGAACGCAGCTCTTGACGGGAAGCAAGAGGTCTCCCCTCCACTTTGCCATCTGAAATGTGCAGTGTAAGCCAAGGGACGCGGAGCCCACTTGGTCCCAAAATACGTGACATCAGTATAGTGTTCATGCAAGAGAAGGGAGGATGCCTCCTGCATGCTGCTTCGTCTTCAGAAATTGAAGGTATCTGAACCCACAAATTTAAGGCAAAAAAATCATATCCCCATTTACCTGAATGCATATTTTCTGGCAAATCTCAAACATTTTCTGGTTTACAGTGACACACAACATATTTTTTATTATTTTTTTTTTTGATTTTTTTTTTTATGCTGGAGATAAAGTTTATTAAAGACACTACCACAATTTTGGCAAATATTCCAAAACCAGATTTGTAAACATAATGCTTCCCTTTTCAATTGGCAGCATTTTGAAAAGACAAAAACAACAAAACAAACAAAGATTTTGCTCTATTTTGACCAGATAGCCTGTGTTTTCACATGACAAAGCAAGCAATAGTTTAAATCAAAATAAACCCAAAATTGCATGAAATGAAAGTTTGTGCTGTTTGGTGATCACAGTATTTCATAGTTAAATACACCTGTTTGTTACATTCCTGGCACCCAGGACAAAAATCTTTAAATATACATTTCATGTAGGCAATAGCTTCTTTGCATATCTCTCCTCAAAAAATACTTTATAGCAGTATATAAATAGGTAACCTACATGCTTAATTTTATATTCTTGCCCCAAAACTAAATATCTGTTTAATTTTTGTAAAGTATCAATTTTCCCAACATTAATAAAGCTGACAAACTATTGAAATGGAAATGTTTTCATCTTCCACAATAGAAGTAGCAATTTTATAGGAAAAAACCTACAGCAACACTCGTCAGTTGTTTTAACCTGAGCGTTTGGCCTACTTAGAGTAGCAGCTTTTTTTTTTTTTTTAGTTTTTATTCCCCATCACGCACGCTCACACCCGCACATTCTTGCACGCACACGGTACAGGCACACACTTTCAGACACTGGTAGGCCACGTAGTGCTTCCCAGGTGCTGCAGCGAAGTGGGAAGCGGTGTAGCTAATAGCTTAACTACACCAAATACACACAAGCAAACACCTTAAGGCAACCATTGCAATGGGGGGTTTGAGTCGCAGTGATGAGTTTCTGTTGTAACAAGTACGGGCTGTATATAGCACTTATATACAAGCCTCTGTAACCCTCCAAAACAACGTGATTTTTTTTTTTTAATTTTTTTTTGTGCAAATTTCTAAACCTTCTACCATTTAAGGCAAAGAGTTTGCATTAACAAGAAAGGTCAGAAAAATAGCCTTATATTTATCCAAAAGTACTTCAGTTTGTTACAATATTTTCTTAAAATGTGCACAACTTCATAGTAGATGTTGTGCTGGGATCCCAGCACCTACTAATAAGATGGATTTCGATGGACAAACATAAGTCTTGAAGAAAACAAGGGACCAGAAAAAGCAGCTTCAAATATGCATCAAGCAACACCACCAACAACAGAAGTAGTCAACTCAAGTATACTAATACTGAAACTTTTGTAATGCAAAAGTTCTAGCCTCTTAGAATCTTAGAGCAACTCATCTGGAATTTTAAATAAATAAGCTTTTGTTCATTCACATGTTGTGCTCCAAGCAGAAGACTAGTGCCATGACTCTGCTTGCCGTTGGTCAAATTCACCTATAAGTCTTTTAATATGAGACAGCTTGTTATGTAGATATTCACATCTATATTTCTCTTCATGGTAGTTGGGGCTAGACTGTAAAGATAAAAAGAAAATTAGGGCATGAAAATATTTCTGAGTTTAGTATTTCATGTCCTTTGCTTAAAAATGGCCTCAGGCCCATCTCAGCAATTTCTAACTCCCACAGACCTCGCGTTACACATACCTGCTGTATCTTTCGATACTCTTCTAGGACTTCCTCGTGAAGGATCTTCAAGAAAAAAAAGGTGAAGACAATAGTGAAGAACTTTTCACTGCTATTAGAAAATGCAACTACGTAAGGCAGTAAAAATGCAGTTTTATTCAAGATATTTTCTTATCCAAGAGCCATCCCTCCCCTGCACTGCAAAAAAAACAACCAGACCAACAAACCTAGGAAGCAGCCCCGATCTGCAATTAAACCTGTAAATAAGCACCAAGGAGCGAGTGTGCCTGAGGATTCCCTTTGTGAAGTCATTCGTGCCGCTGTAAAATACCTGCATTCACAGACAGCTCAGTTGGGTGGAGTCTTCAATTAAGGGCTACGCAACTCCTTGCAGGGTTTTGTGAAGCTACAGAAGTCAAGAGCTAGTGGCCACACAGAGTCAGGCCACGCATGTGAGTTCTGCGAGGTTTCTCCCATTTGCCTGACCGAGCAGTACCGACGACTTTAAAATACTCCTACTCACAAATACATTTGCCATCTGTCAAAAAAGCTTGTAAAAGGTAGCCGGGTACTACCAAGAACCCTCAGCATACACGCAGAATTAAAGAATACGAGGTATACTTGAAGAGAATAAAGGTACTGAACAGCTGAAGTTTGCATGTCCCAGTAATGTCATCCCCGGCTCAAAAACTGGAATGCTTTGTTTTTGGTACCCTTCTTTGCTGGAAGTTTCAGCTAGGGTTTGGGCCAACCACCTAGAAGCCGAGTATGTTTGCCGCCGTAGGTCCTTCTATGTACATGCAGTTAAATACGTATTCCTTCAAATAATGGAAAACAGCTGGTCAGCAGAGCCCGGGGATTATAGCTGCTGCTCTCCACGTTGCTGTGCTTCTCCCTCATCAGTACAGCAGCACGTCACGGGGACGCTGTGGGGCAAAGCCACAGCTGATCCGGTAACTCCGGCCATACGACCCGGCGCTTGGTCTCTCCTGAACACTGAACTTTGAAAACCGTGTCAGCAATTTAATGGATGACTATGCTGAAGCATCTGCCTGCGCTGAGAACGTGGACTTTTGGAAGAGATAAGAGAAAAAACAAGCGTGTGAGGTTTTATTCTACTTTACCTGATATTCCTTGGACCCCGGAGAAAGCTGTTTCCTTTGTGCATCAAGCTTCATGAATCTCCTGGTGATATTCTCCATCCGAGCATGCAGATTCCTGTATTCATCGTACTCGGCATTGAAGTCATCCTTGTAACTCTGGCGCTGCTCATACGAGACTATCGCTATGTATTTTCTAATGGAAAACAAACGAAAAACAAAAAACACAAGTGTGTAAGCGCACATCAAAGCCATTTCGCAGTACCAGGCAGACGCTGTGAGAAAAGGGTTAATTGCTGCACGCTGCCCTTCTTTACCTCCTCTGCCAGGAAAGAATTAACTGTTCTCCCAGAAGCTAGGAACCGACTGCTTTGTGTCTGCCTGGAGCTGCAAACACAGGCCCGGGCACTTGTGCAGGATGTACGAGGAGCAACAAGCTGATGACGTGACACAACACCCCCAGTGCTGTTTTGAGAAACTGCAGCTCCAGAAAAGAGCGAGGTCTCAGGGAGACGACAACAAAGGGCTGGAGCAAACCTAAGGCTGTCAATTCAAGTCAAGCTTTGGCTTTCCCTGTGTTCTCCCTGCAGATGTGAGCTGCTGCTCCCCACTCTCCCTGTGGAGCCTGACTTTGCTTACAGAGGGCATGTATTTTCTTCTTCTGCCCTAGTGCAAGGAGCTCCCTGCTCAGCCTGGCTGGTTTTCTGCCCCACTTGTTCGACTTGCCACACACCGGCATTGCCTGCACCCGGGCTTTTAAAAGGTGTCCTTCAAAAGCAACCAGCTCTGATGGACCCCTAAACCCTCTAGAGCTTATTTCCAGGGATGCTGCTGGTTATTTCCCTGAGCTCTCCTATAATCCAGGCTGGCAACTCTGCTGACCTTTTTGTGTTTATATCAAAAGCTTTAAACTCGACTAATTCCTAACCACTGTGGCCAAGACAAACACCTACCCTCACCTGCTCCACAGGGCCAGAAGCTAGAATTTAAATTTCAGTGGAGGTTTCTTGGCCGTCTCTAGGCCCCCGTTTTACAATTTTGTGGTGAAATTGGATATTTTGCCGTAGCTTCCTATTAATCAGTGGTCATTTACATGAAAGCTTTAGAAATAACTTTGACAGTTAATTCTGCTAGCTTGCATTTGTTGGTGCGTGTCTACAATTTACTTTGCAATGCTGGACTTTAAATTTGCTAATTTTCCCTCCCCACCTTCCCAGCTTAGATGTACTTTACATGTACTAAGTGGTGAAAACACAGGAAAGACGTTCAAACTTCATGTAATTAGTGATTTAGCATTCAAACTTCCTTCTGTATTGCCTCACCCCTAAACAGAAAGCAACACACGTTCGTATGCCTTTTCAGTTTGGTCTTCAGGAAGAGTGGAATTATTATTATTTTTTAATCTGCTGCAGCATATTAAAAATTGTTCTCAATACTTCTTCCCCCTCAGAACAATTAAGGGACAGCCTTGGATTTCAAAACTTACAGGCATTCAAATAGGGCAGCTGGCTGACTTAAATCAAAATGCAGTTTTAAGAGTAATGGCATGTTCCTTTAGAGGCAACTGTCATTTTAAAGGAATTCGTCATTACTGTAACGTTACATTTCGGTAATTTTTCAGCTGTAGCTAAACTATAGAGTTTTTACTGAGGAAGTTGAAAAATCACCTGTAAGTGGTATGACTCTTTATTATTGTTTTACTCACATGAAATAGTCTGGTAGTTCACTTGTCGATGAAGGAGGACCTGTGGAGTCAGTGAAATTTTCTTTAACTCCTGTGGAAAAGCAGAATGTTGATGCTCATGATAAACAGCTTTCTAACAGAGCCAAACAGTACCAACCTGACGGGCTGGAAAAAAAAATCCTGTAGAGTTTTACTCTCGCAGTAAATTACTGGCAATAAACTCTATGCGTTAATAACAGCGCTCACACGTCCTTCTCCAGAGTAGGCAGCGCCGGAGTTTACAGAAAGGGCATGGCTACTTTACTCCACAGGGTCTGCATGACCAAGCTATTACTCAGAGGTCGGTTTTCCTTATTTCAAGACATGGTGTGGCATCTGCACGGCAATTCAAATGAGGCAGCAACAGATGTGGTCGCACAATAGAACAGGGTTTGATAAATACCGACACCCAGGCTTCTGGGGATGGCAATAAAGAGAGCGGGAAGCTGAAGTTCTTTCCATGCCACGTTTTTGTCCCTCCTTCCCTACCCATTTTGGATATCCAAAGTGGGATTCAATTTCAGCACTCTTCTGGGCAGGAAAGTCAAGAGCACTGCATACGGGTTACTGGCATTCAGGCTTCAATAACCTGCAACAAAGACCTGTTCATCAATTAACGTGGCTATACCGGGGCTGAAAGTTATTTGCACTTGTAAATTGCTCTTTTGCTCGTTTAGATGCCATTGTGAAAACATAGCACATTCAACCTCCAGTCCTTCTTTTTAAAGAACCGTTTCAAGACACGTTTGTCTTTTTGACAGATAAGAAAAATAGCTGGAACAGGAAGTAAGGTTCAGCATCTTTGTAATCTGCCTTCTTTTCATTCGGGGTTTGTTGGGAAGCTAAAAAACATGCAGTCCTTTAGGGTAATTCTCTTTCATCACTGCTGTTTAAGCACAGTATTTCTGCCACGGCTCAGCCATTTTTACCAAGCTGTAAGCTATCTGAGCAAAGTCACAGGAAAAGAAGACTTACATGTGTTCTGCTGGATTCGTTTTAGTATTAAAACTATCACAGGATATAAGCAGGAAGTGTGGTAAAAAATAGCACAGGAATAAGAATAAAATTTGAGAAAAATGCCAACAGTAATATTAATAACCCCAGCATATAAAATACTATTTCTGTCAACAGTTTGGCTGTGAGCATTTCACTTCCAAAGGCTCAAGCATTATTTCTTTAGACGGCTAGACCCATCTGAAAGCTTCAACATAAGCATCAACGTGTAGGTGAATATGGATCCTGACTTCCCTAGCCGTTCGGAATTATGCTACTGGTATCTAGAGGGGCCCCCTGAATGCTCTGAAGATTCCTTTGGGCTGCGATAGGCAAGGGCCAAACCTGACTTCTGGTTTGCTGAAGTAGTAGGTTCTGTGGCTAAAATGGAGAGGAGCTTACAGCGCTGTTCAAACCAAAATGCTAAACCATTTTCCAGTTTACGTAGGTTTTAGACAACCCAACAAAAGGCAGAGTACCATGAACTTTTGTCTTGTAATACCTGATCAAATACATTTGTTTCTGATCCACGTCTTTCAGTGAATAGTGTGAAATACATGTATGTGACAAGCTTCTCTAATCATGATAGTAGAGCGCAGGCTTTAAAACCCGCTGATTGAAAAAGTAAATTTCAGTGAATTGTCAGTTTCATGGAAGTCAAGTTAAAAAAAAATCTGTTACTTGTGTTTATCTAGAACCTAGCCCTTCCTTTTAAAGGCTTACAGTCCAATACGAATCCATATCATATTTCTTTGTTCCAACCATTTCAGTAATGCAGTGAGAATTCTTAAAAAGTATGCCTAACTTTGGGTGAGGTTCCAGCAGAACAAGGTCAGCATCTGTTTTGGGGCTTTTCTTTTTAAAAAAAAAAAAACTAAAAGAAAATATAATGCAATGGCAGACCAAAAAAACATGATTTCCTAATTCATGATCATAAGTTTGGGGTAATGGGAAGGGACTTAATACAGAGCAAGTGGAGAAAACAGACCATTCACCTTTCCAGCCCCCGTTTTCACCAGCACCTTTTCACAACAGTTACCCATGTAATATTTAGGAAAAGCGGTGTATGGATACCTTCACCTGACTCCAGACTGGAGGGGTTTTTCAGCTTGGCAGTTTCTTCTTTTCTAAGGTCCTTCTCCTTCTTGCCTGCACTCCTAGCGTCCTGCTTTATTTGGTCCTTCTCCTTATGCTTTTTGGCCTTCTTCTTGGATTTTTTGTACAGCACCGTGCCGTTCTTGCCTGCCGGCACTGTATGATGCTCCAACAGACCGTCAGCGGGCGCTGGGGTTCCCGAGGGAGTCCGAGAGGTATATTTTTCTTGCTGGTCCTCGAAGATGCTACTGCTGTTTTGGCTGATGCTGTCTACGGGCAGATCTTGTGTCCCGCGCCCCTCGGGGGTGCTGGGGGAGCTGGAGCTGGCGGTCTGGGGCGGGTTGGAGGCAGGCGGGCGCGCGGTGGGCAGGGGCAGCGGGGCGGGCGCCGCGGCGGCGGGTGGTGGGGCCGGGGCTGCCTTCTCGCTGGGGGCAGGAGGTTGGGTGCCAAAGGACGGCTGGACTCGGCTGGTGAGGTGAGAGATCCTCGGCTTCTTGTTCATCAGGGGGTCGATGAAGTCAGAATCCAAGAGGCGTTTCTGAAAAATAAGGTGGATTACCGGTTTTGCTGCCGGTCCGGGCAAAAGCATCTCAGACTGTTCTTGAACACACATCCCACAGCTAAAATGACGACTGCCAAGCAAGGAATTGATGCAGCTGAACACGCAGCTTGTTTACGCTTAGCTTTTAATCTTACGGCTTTGCAAGTCTTCGCCCAAGCCTACAGCTAAGGCTGCAGAAGGCTGCAGCCAGACGAGGAGGTCAGGTCCCCGTGCGCCGAGGGTGTCCTGCAGCTGCCACACCTCCTGGCTGACCACGGCAGCTCCGAGCAGCACTAAAATATCTTAACCATGAGAGACCTCAAGTCCTCTCCCGTTTATCCTTATGCGCACACAAGCTCACATAACCAAATTCCTTCAAGTTCTGATTGCACTTACTCACGTGCAGTTTCAGTCGCAGAAAGAGTTGTGCTTTTCCGTAAAGCAATGTGTTTTAGATGTTTTATATGTGCTTTTTAAGCACCTTCTGAAGAGTGTGTATTGTCCTGTTTCACTTTTTAGAGGAACAGGACATCAGCGTGTTAAGTTTGAAAAGGCTGGGAGAAGGCTGACGTACCTCCCGCTGATGCAGACCTGCCCTTTACCCTGCACCATAACGAGTATTTAAACGACGCCAGGAAGAAGAAAAACGTTCCCTCAAACAGGTAAATCGCTATTGTAATTTGTCCTTACTCTAGACTTTTCTGAGCATTATATGTAAAGAGCAGCACAAGGATGTTCGTGCGGGTTTCGTGTATTTTGAGTACCGTTTCACAAAGAACCTTGAATGCATGCAACTGTGTAAAAAATACTCATATTAATACATGCAAACCGTGTATGTATGATTTTCAGAAGACCTTCCCACACACCAACTTACTCAAGTTGTGTGTCAATACAAAACTATTAAGTATTTAATCAGAAAGCATGCGACTGTAACAATAACGGGCAGCCAAGGAGTTCAGCCTCTCCAGGCAAGCTTAGCTCCTGCAAGGTCAACGTGCCACTGACAGCGACATGCTAGGCTGATGCCTCAGCTATTCAAACACTAGATGGATCGCTTCGGTGAGATCTAGGCTTATTTACAAGATAACACGTGTTCAGGAACTGTTTTTTTCCCCTGAGGATTTTAATAAACATAGCAGCTCTTGAGCTATCTGAGCATAAGGTCTAAAGTCTTTGACAGTGCAACCATCTTAAAAAAAAAATGTAATTGCCCAAGTACAAGTAAGTGCTTCAGTTTTTCGTATGATAAAGGCAATACTAGTGCTTTGCATTACAGCTTTTACTCCAATATGAAAGCCAGTTAAATCATAACACATTGTAAATAACGTTAAAAAGCCACAAAGTACCTGGGAAGGAGAAGATGATGCAGCATCTTTATTAGAAGTTACAGGAGATTCCAAATGACTGGTGCTGGTGGTATTCTGAGATGAATTTACTCTTCTGCAAGGATTACCCATATTTCAGGTTACAAGGCAAAAACATCCACGTCATAATTCTTTCATTACTGGGAAAGCACACACTCCTCATTTCCCAGACGGAAGTTTCTACAACTTATTTTCCTTCCCCTAGAGGCTGAACTTACCTGGAAAGTATTAATTCCAATGACTGTTTATCAACTTCATTGTATCCAGGCCAGTCTTTCTGAATGTCTTTAAATACATAATCCTTCAGAGTGTACGAGTTATCCTTGGGATTCAAGTTGGCTACCTACAGGCAGACATCAATAAAAGAAAATGAAAGTTCATTATACTTGAGCACAAGCCACAGTGGTACAGCAGAGCTAAATCATCACGGAAAACAAACTCGAGCACGAGTTTCTAGGTTTGAGAGGTGAATATCGAAGTCGTTCTCATGTAACGAGCACAGATCCTCAGAAACATGGTCCATTTTGGATATATGAAACATACGAAAATCTCTCTGCACCACGTAACGCTGTTTATGTAACGAAAGGCTTACAGATGAAAAAAGGTAACCGTGGTCATATCTAACAATTTCTACTTTAAAACCTAGATTTCGTGCTGAAGGAGAGATGTACAGACGCACTCTTCCTCTTGCAGACAGAGGGTTCGTTGCAGCAAGTCACTGTCGTGAGAAAGTCGCGTGCCTCTGCAAGTAAGGTGCTAAAATATCTTCCCTAAGAAAAACGCAAAGTATACTCAAGAAGTTCAAGCTAACTAGCAAAGCCTCAGGACCACTGCCACCCAAAGGGCTGTTTCAGACTTCCTCCTCTGACACCTGCTCCAGATTTCTGAGAAAACATCAAAGAAAAACAGCATTGCTCCGTTTGCCTGATACAAAATGTTCAATCTCTGTGTAAGCTGCTTTCACTATTTTCTTCAGCCCAAAATTTACTAAAAGGTGTAGATGCTGACGCTCAAAGAAAAAGGATTTAAATGTGTTAGTGGATTAAGCATGCTTTATTTTCTGATGTACTTCCTGACATATTCTCAGACCTGAGTTTATTTTTTTATTCTTTAATGCACTATAAATAAATGCTACTAATTTGTGTCTGTGTGCGAGTGTCCCCTCCTTAAAAATAACTACAAGTACCCAAGACACCCAGAAACTAAACCATTTGTTAAAAAATGAATTAAAGCTGTATTTTCAGGGAATGAAATCTGTGAATGTTAGATCTCAGCAAGTTCAGGCTCCAGATAATAGATTCCTCTAAAACTGATTACAAAAGTAAGAAAAATTTGAGCAAGGGTTTTCACGGTGTAGTGCTGCTAACACGATCACTTTTGGATGTGAACTAGTACCTTCAGGCAATTCACCCTACATACAGGAAAGAGACTCTAAAAGTCTCTTGTAAACGTTGCCAAAAATAATGGGATAGGAGAGCTTTTTTTTTAGTCTATAGAGCTGCGCTTCTGGACTTTTAAAATCAACCTAAAATATAAAACTGACTATTTAAATTCATATATGCAGCTTTTGTTAAACTGCACATCTTCAAGGTCAAAAACTACCACTGCTTTGGGCAAACCAAGCAAGAATACTTTACGCATTTGAGCAGCCAGTGATAAAATTCAGTGTAGGAACAACCAAAAGTACATAAATGTTAAATTTTACTCACTGTAGTCGTTTTCAAAACTACCCTAGATAGACAGAAAATGCTCCCAGCTTACGCTCGCATATACTTGCATAACTCAGTCACAGTCTACGGGCACCAGTGGTATTAAAAACTAAAGTCAGCATCCACTGCGTATTATTGTATCCTAATGAGCCTTCTCAGAACTGTTTGAGTAGAAAATTGGTGTCACTCCTGCCCACAGGATTTACAAGTTTCACCTTGTAAAGCACTGTAGGCTTACTGGTGGTTTTGATGAAAATGAGGAAGAAACACAAGCAGAACTTAACTCCGAGGAGCTACTGCATAAGAAAAAAGCCTGCAAGAATGATAAAGGCAGAATTCGTACGACAGCAAAGAAAACCTTTGCTCCAATGAGGGCCGCTGCCTTTCTCATTTACTTGTGGCTGAGACAGCCCTCAACGATCGCAGGTCGAACAGGTCACAAGAGGAGCCAACATACCGTGCACAGGCCACCAACTGCACGCACGTGACTGACTTCTCCCCATAAACTCATCACAACAAATATTAAGTACTGTGATGATCCATTTCAAGCAATGGAGAGAAAGTGAAGTCAGCTCCTCTCAATTAGCTGCTTCAGCAGTCCAAGCAACAGAGAAGTGTGGGGAAAAAAGGCAGTAGGAGCAACAAAGCTAGGAAAAAAAAGGGAATTGCTGCCTGCCGTCCTAGAAAAACAAAACTACCCCCCAGATCATTCAGTCTTTCCTTCCATCGCTTTGGCTTGCATTTTGAGGACCCTTCATAGTGTCTCTTGAAACACTTAAAACGCTGAGAAGGTTTTAAGGTGTTTACTTAAGGTGTTTATTACTTTTCTCATTTAAATAGGGGAGTAACATACCCCTAAATGATGATTAAAAGAACAGCAGGAGGAAAAAAAAACCACTGGCAACCATGATCTGACCTGCTGCAGGATAGCTGCAAGGGAATTCTTGTCCTTCTGGTTGACACCATCTCTCTGCAAGCGAGCAAGTAACTCTGGTTTCTTGTAAGCCTTCAGTGCCAGTAAGTGAATCACCCTGTCCCTGTACGGCCGCTGAGAAACAGTATTGTTTGCGTGAGCCTTCCGTATTGTGTTTGCTGGGTTTATGGGTGTCGACCTCTTCCTCTCAGGCGCGGCATCTGGAACGCTTTGTGGTGCTTTTCTGATCTGTACTCTTTTTCCTAAATTAAGGATAAAATGAAAAAAAAAAAAAAAAAAGTGTTAGCAGGGATGTTCAAAGTAGCCAAGGAAATTGATTTAAAGGAGATTTCTAAAAACATATTGACATTTTAAGATCTGCTGGTACATTCAGAGAGTAAAGATGCATCAGCTTCAGAATTAAAATATTATTCACTACAATAAAAATCAGGTAAATGAGCGATAGGAATATTCAAACACTCATTTATATAGGTGCTGCTTTTATTATTTTTTCAGTTTTTAAGCTCAAGCACCGAAGAGTGCCCAGGAAAACAAGTCTACAGAAAGCATTGCACCACTGCTTAAAGAAACTACCAGCACTTGGTGTTCATCACCTGAGTTACTCATTCTAAACAGAAATCTTCCCCCCCTCTTACTACATAAGCCCAGATCCACGTCATCAAGTTTGGCAGACAACAATATATCAAGAACCCAACAGTTCTTGGGACCATGCCAGAGAAGGTTAAAGAGAAAGCCTGCTCAGCAATTTGGATCAAACCACAAAGAGGCACGTTTCTCAGCTGGAGGAACAATGCGAGTGCTTGCAAACAGTGCACCCGTAACAGCGCCCAACCTGGACCTGAGCTTTCCAGAAAAAGCCCCCAACTTCTCGGTTTTTAAATAACGCCTGCTATGGAACAGAAAGGAAATACAGAATTATTGTAGTAAAAAATGTCGTGATCCACCAAAGGACGTGAGGCACTTTTCCGAAGCTAACAAGGGCTGCTTGGTGCATGAGGGAGGCTAGTGAGTATGTGTCAGAACATCCGAGGCTCCACCTCTCCTCCATCAGACATGCTTGGAATTCAGGAAATTTCTGGAGTCCCAGGGGAGAGACCAGTGCGTAGCTGTGCTTATTACTGCTACCCCCAGGAACTGTAAAAAGGCACCTTTGTGATCTTTCTGCCCTTGCACTTTGCCCTTCTGCTTGTCAAGAAGGAACCCAACCACACCAACACACGTGGCTGCGTTTTCAGAGCGGCGTGAGCTTGCCGGTTGCCTGCTGAATGCGCTGCAAAGGTGGTGACAAGGAAAAACAAATTTAGACGCGCGCCTCCTGGCACAGCGGAAGCAGCATTCAGACAAGCACCTGCCTAAGTCGCATCTCTGAACCGCTTAGAAACAACCAGCCAGAAACGCAGCCACCCATTACCACGGGTGACAACCCCAGCTCCCCACCTGGACCGTACGCAGCACGCTGAAAGCCACCCTCTCTGCTCCAGCAGCACCCAGCCTGTCCGAGCTGGGCTTTGCCCGTGCCAGCCTGAAACAGGAGCACCCCCAGACCCCGTCACTCTGCCCCATCCTCAGCCCCCATTTACCTACAGCGTGTGCTCGGGGTGTGTTTAAGCAGGTACGTGCAGGCAGAACCGTGGTTCTCCGAGCAGAAGGTGCTGCAGCTCCCAGCCTGCACAACCCGCCCCGTGCCCCGCGGCGTGCAGGCTGCCCGTGCGTCGCCGCGCACTCCTAGGAAGGCTCTGCAGGCGCAGGAGGCAAGCATCGTCGCGCTCCTGGGGGAACCGTGCAGTGCGCTAACACACGGTGCCACCCGAGAGCTGTTTGTTCTGGGCACAGCCACGAAATCCCGGCAGATGCCAGCGTTATTTGGCCTGAGAGCTGTTTTTGTTTTTTGTTTTTTAACACAGTCTGACGGTCACTGTTGTTTATTCATGGTGAAGACAAAATAAATCTAATTAGCATCAGCATGTGTGAGAAGCAAACCTTTCCAAAGCCAGGTTATGAATTTGCACCAGCAGCGTTGCTTTTTTTTACATTACAAATTCCGGTGATGGTTTAGGGCAGCATTTAGGTATTCGAGAGTGCTGTTACGAAACAGAAACATTAGCTCCTAAAACAGAGAACCTAAGTGCATGGGAAGTTAAAAACCCTCAGCTCAACAGTCAAAATTTCAACCAGCCCAGCAATATGGGAACAAGGAAGGAAAGGCTGGCAGGCTTTTGGGAGGGTAAAAAAAAAAAAAAAAGAAAAAGGCTAACTTCTGAATGCAGCAACAGGAGATTTTAAATCTGTCATGTGAGAGCGAGCCACCTAGAGCTAAGACTTGCCAACAGTACGCCAGAAGAAACAGTTACTGCATCGGAAAACTTAGAGACATCTAGTAGAAAAACGAAATACAACCATACCTAAATATGGTCCACCAGGCTTAATAACCTTTGCACTTCGATTGCGTGATTCCTCTTCTGCTTGGGTCATGCGCTCTCTGGTCATCTGATAGGAATCATTTGTTGCACATACTGTAATTTTATTCTGTACAAATCCCAGGCAACTCAGTTGCAAGGCTCCAGAACTACAAAAACATTGAAAAAAAATGAGCCCAAGCACTCTTTCAAGTCCAGAAGTATGGTTGTATTAGAAGCTTAAAAACCTGTGGTAACAGGCAGGGGAAAATGCTTTTCACTCCTGACATGTTCCAAATAACCTCTGCACACCCGACACCCAAATTTCATCCATGTTACCTGTCAGTGTAATCACAACGTTCTCACATAACCACGTTTGAGGGGCGAGCTCACCATAGTATGAGTGGCTGTACTAAAAACTACGGCAAACTACTCCCATTACTACGTGAGCTAAGGTCGTGACACAGGCGTCCTAACGACGTGCGCATTACGCCTCAGAGGCTTTCTGAGTAATGCTCAGCGCCTCGTTTAGCACGTATTTGAAAGCGGCTTCCTCTGCCTGCCCGGGTCTGGCACCCCGCTCGTGACTGCCCAAGGGTCCCCAGGGTTCGGGGAAGCAAAGCCAGACCTCCCCTCACAGCCTGCACGCGAGCGGCCACCCCGAACGGCTTCCTTCAGAGGTTCTCCTCCTTTTTTGCTGGCCCCGTGCATTTGGCAGCAAGGAGCAGTGCTGTTGGTGTAACGCTGGGGATTTGGATTTTAGAAGGGACGCCTGAAACACGCCCTGCACAGCAGAACAAATGGGAGGGCAGGCACGTTGTCTGCTCGGTAAAGCTCAGACGGGCGTCAGGTTTCTGAAGGGGCCCGGTCCTCTGGGATGCAAGTGCCCTGTGTTCGTACCGGCCGCCGACATCGGCAGCGGCTCTGGCAGAAGCTGCAAAATAGGTGAGGAGCAGCTTTTCCCCAGAGCCGTCTTCTCGTTTCCCCTGGATCAGGTTAAAGGCACTCACACGCATCCAGACGAGCATGCCCGCGGCCTAACAGCAACTTAAATTAACCTTACCAGAACCTTTTCTGACCGGAAAGAGGCCGACAGACTGATCTAGCCCAAAACACTCTGAACAGCCCTAAAAGTCCCCAGTTAGGGTTCCAGAAAGAGAGGCTGAGCAACATTCAGCATCTAGCTTCTTAGCTTGCCGGGTTGTTTCTGACAGTCGCAAGACTGGACAAAGCCAAGCCGCTGAAAAGCGTTTTGGAGTAATACAGCTACAGTTTTGGAGCCCAACCGGAGCCCAGAGCTATTGGAATTGTTTCTTGCTCCCGAAACAGCACGTGTACAATAGAAAGAGATGGTTCTTGCCATCCAGAGCGCAGGCTCTGCCCATTGCACATCTCCTTTACCCACCACGGGCTCTCATCGATCTGAGAAGGACCAGCACGAGCACCGAGGCCTCGTGCGCCGCTCAGCGCATGTGGCTCGCCGTCGCGTCCCAGGACTGCCGCAGCCAAGGTGCAGGAAGAGAAAGGTCCCCGCTGGGCAAGTCACCTGCACGGACCTGCTCCCATCGCAGCTCGGCCCGAAACGTGGGGCACAGCTCAGACCTCAGAGCAGAAGGCTTATACTGCGGGAGCAGCTAAGCACCAAGACACCATGCAATCCCCCTCCTTGGGCTGCGGATTTTCTGAATTGGAGCAAGTTTGGAAGCCAGACCCGCCCTGAGCAGAAGGCCCCTTCTGTATTACTATTTTTAAATGATTCTACATAAAATACTCCAACAAACTGAGAGAAAGAACTCACAAAATCTAATTCAAACAAGCTTTCACAACAGATTGGCAGAACCACATTAAAACTACCGAGGCTCGTTATTCAGACCTACACCAGCTTAAATTTAATCTTTCTTGTAAAATGAATTCAGTTCAATCTAACAGAGGCTGCTCCTTCCGAACAAAGGGCCCACAGGGATGCTCAGTGAAACACTCGAGCCGGACTTGAGGACCGCTGCACGTTATGCTTGCCTGCACAAGGACCCCGAAGCAATTTCCCTCTGGAGAATGAGCTGCCTTCCACCACGGCCACTTGCAGGTTTCCTAACCGGGAGCTGGCAGCAGCCTCAGCGCACCAGGCACACACAGCTCTTATCAGACAGAGGAGGGGAGAGGAAGCCGGACTCACCCCTGCTGCTTACGTTGGGCCAGCCTCGGCCGCTGTCTGGCCCCTTTCAGATACAGCTGAAACAGGGGAAAAAAGAAAAAACACCAAAAGGCACCACCCCGGGCTCCCCTGGTCTGCCACTGAAGCGTTCGACTCTGGGCAGTCCCACCAGCTGCAGGAGTTGACAGAAAGGCTGCACTGCAGTCGGAGAGAGCTAGCCCAAGAAGCGAGGCTGTTAGAGGTCTCCCGAGCTATTCGGTCAGCTCACGTTCACGCTGCTGGTAAATTCTCCACCTAGACAAACCCCAGCTTCCAAGGTGAGCGCGAGCAGGGCAGGATCAGCCCCTTTCGGAGATGCACACGGGGCTGCCGGCTATCAGCTCCCCAGCTCCGCACAGGCTACGAGTGCGTGGGGACGGGCAGCGGTTCTGCACCACGCGGAATGCCTTCGTCTAGGGGCTGAGGTGTGAGGACACGGTGCTCGCTGGGCTGTTAGCTGGACCCTAACACTGCTCACTTTGACTCAAAGGCGCCAGGACAAGGCGCTGCTGTGTTACATTGGGGTTCTGAAACGCGGTGGTCATGCAGCTATGGGCAGGTCACTGAGTTATGTGGTTCTTAAAATAAGACAACTATCCATCACGGCTGGCCTCACAGCAGGCTGCCAGCTATAATCATATTTACATATGGTTGGAGAATGGATCTGGGCTAGCTTGGACGATGCTGAACTCCAAATGCCTTTAAAAATAGCTCCACGAGGTGAGAAAGCACTCAAAAGGCTACTCTTTCTAAAAGCAAAACCTGAAGAATTCTATGTAAAAGCAAGTATTTGTAATGGGCAGAAAATCGTGCTACTGCTAGGAATCTTTTTTTTTTTTTTTTTTACTGCAGCTCATCACTAAGAGCACGCCTCTGTTAAAGGTTTTTGCTATAAGCTCAAAGCCACAGAATCTACTTAAATTTGCCATGAAAGAAAATGTTAAGTAAAACTTACCTCGAGACAGTTTGCTGGACACAGTCAAAGCTTCCCTGAGGGTTATCTTTGCCAACATTTGACAAGTAGAAGTTAAATGTATGCACTTCATTTGGGAGATCAACTTTGGGAATTTTAACAAGCTAAAAGGAAAAAAAGAGTTTATGTAAAGACTTCAGTCTACACTCCTTAGCTTCTGATTAGCTACAGTCATAAGAGTCTTCACAGGATTTACTTCTCAACCAGAAAACGCATTTCAAGGATTTCAGTACGATTGCAGTGACATCGCTAAAAGTCCGACCTGGCGTGGTTCTCCCTCCAAAAGCAGCCCGGGCTATGTGCTGCATGTAGCTGTACCAGAAAGGCTCCGCTCGGCCGCCCGGCACCTATTTCAGCAGGGCACACGAGCAGCGAGCGGTCCCTTCCCGGTAAGGGGCACCACCACGCACGTACTTAGCCTCGAGGGCAAGTGCCTGAGCACGGCCGAACAGGAGGAAGCTCGGCTACCTGAACAGAGCTGCTGGTAGACTCAGTCGGATATGATAAAACTGGATTTCCTTGGCTGGGCTCATCACTTCGCGCAGGATGTGACGCGCTGTTGCCAGAGCTGAGCGGTGTCAGCGCAGGGAATCACTGACATGTTCATTGGCATGAGCACGTTTGGAAAAACGGGCTGCCTGACCAACGAAACCCTGAAGCACAACAAATGGCTGCCACCCACATACTCTGTTCGGAAGGTAAAATCAGGCTGCAGAACGTCTAGAAAGCTGTTTGGAAATTTGCTTGAATTTTTAATGGGATATTAGGTAAAAGCACGAAGAAAGGTGATTTCGCAGTGATATTCGACAGTCTTAAGTCTTTCTCTTATCATCTTGCCTGTGAATTTGGCTAATCTTTGTAAAAATCAGTGTCATTTTGCACAACGTACTAATATAAAACTAGAAGACTCCGATAGTATTTATATTTTAATCATTAACACCATGAGAGTTTAGCAACAGCTCGGGGGATTTTGTCTTTGCGTTGATCAGCTGAAAGAATGTATATCCATGCAATCACCTTAATTAACGATGTCCATAACCAGAATACTTTTCTTTAAAAGTCTGGATGAATTACTGTGGATATTAAGTCATAGAACGGTCAAGTGCTTTGATGCGATAATGTGATGATGGAAGTTGGCCTAGGAGTACATTTAAAACCATGTTTGTTGCTCTTCCACTCCCTCCCGTGAAGCTTTATTTCTCCTAATACTCTGGTTTCTCTCCAGATCGTATAAGCCCAGGAAACTGAAGGACCCAGCAGATGCTTCAGCAGCCTCCGAAAAGGCCTCATTCAGAGCACCCACAAAGCCAAAAGCTTTGTCCCCTGAACAAGAGAACTCACTGCAGAAAGCCTGCTGTATTTCAGATAAGCCAGTTCAATAAACTTTGAAAAAGCCCTGAGTGGAAAAAAAAAAATGCATTTTAAGTTACATTAAATGCAAATAAATCAGATAAGCCGATTTTCCATATTATGGTTCAAAAGCGAAAGCCCGAACATTCAGGAACCAGAACAAAGTATTGAATCTGCAGGTAATACAAAGCTGGCACTGCAATTACTCCATTAACCTGCTGACAGCTTCTGGGCTGTCAAAAATTACTGTCACCCCAAACGCTTAAGATCCAGTTTTATTGCTGTTGGCGTACTTGCCATTTCCTCCTGTATCTCGCAAGGCAAAACAACACTTCAAATTAGTTTGACTCATCGGGTTCTGCAAATAAGCCTCCTCTTCTGAATAAACCAGCCAGCTTTTACACTATAAATTGGTATCATATGGGTCTGAAAAAATCGATAGGCTGTTGGAGTCTTTGTGGTTTCATCAGAATTACGGGTACTGCATTCGGCTCCTGGTACGCAGAGTGGCCAAAAGTTTGTTTTTCCTATCTGAGCTATTCTTCCAGAAGCAGGTCAAGGATCCTTTATTAATAAAGCCCATGTTGCAACTGCGTTACAGAAAACAAACTTTTATTCAGACCAGGAGGCTGCCCGGCAAGCCAGCTGTCAGTGCTTTTGTTCGGAAAGGCTGCTTTACGTTTGTATTCCGCCTTCCGCACGTACAGAGCGTCCCAGCATTTTTCTCTGTCCTCCCACGGCAAAGGAGGGTATTTCTGACAGCAGACACCCGCCCTGGCACAATGCATCCCTCGGAGCTGATCTGTGCTCTTCCCCTGGAAGCAGGGAAGCCCTTGCTGCAGACCTGCTTTGTCCCTGCCGGCAGGCAGCCAGGTGGAGCAATGAAAGACGGTGAGAAAGCCCTGAAGAGAGGCTGCAAATACGCAGCCTAAGCAAAGAATCACCCAGGTTGTGTCTAGACAAGGAAACAAGGTCACCTTGAAAGCAGGCGCATACGAGCGCCGTTCAAAACAACTTCTCCCCCTTGCCTAGGCACTTGCCCCGTGAGATGAACCACGGGTCTTCCCCCGAACGCTGCCCCGGTGCCAGGCACCTTATGTCTGCAGTCTGTATAGCTCCCAGGATACGTACCAGCACGTGAGGACAGCGCATCCTTTTCCTCCTAGCAGGTGATTCCTTATGCACCCAAGCGTCCTCGCTCACCCATTCCACACGGGAAGCCCGCTGTGCAGAACATCTCCACAACCAGACGGTGTCCATCAAGGTAGGAGAGCACCCTGACAGCGAGGGGTTAGGGGGGACAGAGCCAGGACAGCTGCCAGAGGGATGTCCCATGCCATGCGGCATTGTGCAGGACAATTAAATGTGGGGGCTGCCCAGGGGGCTGCTGCTGCACGGGGTCTGGTTGGGCACTACTTGGCTGGTGATGAGCAACCGCACTGTGCACCGCTTGCCTTGTGTATTTATTCCCCCTCCCAGTTCTCTAGGAAAGAATAGACAGTTTAATAGGAAAAACTATTATTCTTTGCCATTAAACTGTCTTCATCTCGGCCCACAGATGTCACTCCCCCCTCCGTTCTCTCCTCCGCCCCGCTGCAGGGGAGCAAGCAAATAGCTGCGTGGTGCCCAGCTGCCCGCCGGGTTAAACCTTAACCCCCGGCACAGCCTTGAGGCACTGGCTCATTTCTGGCTGACATCCAGCTCAGGTCTGGCTTAAAGTTTGCCTCAGCTGCCATCTCATAGACTATTTATCAGTTGTGGGCGTAGCTAGGACCAGCACTGGTCTATTTCAGAAGGCAGCTTATGCTTTGTAATCCCTTTCCTGGAAAACACCAATTCCTGCCTAAAATTCCCAGCACAGCCGTGACGCCAAGAGTTTCACCCACACGTTGCTTCTCCTGCAGGGCCAGGAGACAGCACTGGGAGCATGCAGACCCTAACAAGAAGCTAAGACCAGAGAACTGCAGGGCTTGGAAGGGATCTCTGGAGATCACCAAGTCCAGCCCCCTGCTGGAAGCAGGTTCCCCGCAATAGGTTGGGCAGGAAAGCCCTCAGGCAGGTCTTGAATATCTCCAGAGAAGGAGGCTCCACATCCCCTGGGCAGCCGGCTCCAGCACTGTGTCCCTCCCTGTGTTTGTGTGGAGCGTCCTGTGTTCCCCTTTTGGGCTGTCGCCCCTTGTCCCGCGGAGCTTGGCCCTGTCCATTTGCCTCCAGATATTTATTTACTTCAGATATTTATAAACATTGATCAGATCCCTCCTGCTCAGTCGTCTCTTCTGGCTGGACAGACTCAGCTCTCTCAGCCTCTCCTCGTACAGGAGATGCTCTGGGCCCTTAGGCAGCTTACGTATAGGGAGGCAAATATTTAATAGTTTTTTTTCCCCACCAGGTTTGACTGAATTTTCTGCTCTCTAGTGATCAGCTGCATGCTTCAAACCCTGCCCTTCTCACGCTTCCATTCTGCTTTACTTCGGAGCTGTCTCCTCACACCGTTTTATCATCTGTGCCATCACCCCCATTCTTCCTGGTTAAAGACAAAGAAGAAAAAAAAAGTCTTTAACGAATGCAATCGTTAACAGGCTTTGTGGAAGGGAAGACGTGAAAAAAGGTGGCCATAAGGCATCGCAGAAGAATTGCTACCCAGTTCTGGGAACCGAGTAATTTCTCGTTTAGCCTTACTTCAACAGAAGCACACAGAAGCCTAAGTATTAACGTCAAACTCATCTCTCTAGGCTGAGCGAGATGCGAAAAGCCTCGCTGTTTTCTAGATCCTCTTCTAGATCCACACGGAAGGGACGGGACTGGCTGAGCAGATCATTCCGAAGTGACGGCAGCTGCAGGAAACTTGCTCCTTCTGCCCCGCGCTGACTTCGCACGAAGACAATTACTAGATGAGAAGATCGTTACTGGTGCCTGAACCTCCCGTGCTGATGGGACCTCTTGGGATATTCGTATGAGGAAAGACTTCAGCGCTGTTCGTGCCCGTCTAACGCGCTCTTACAACGCGGAGAAGCCAGATAAACGTGCTGCTGGCCCCACTCCTCCTGCCTCCCTTGGGACAGCCCTGGTGTCCTGCCTGTGCCAGTCCTGCACAGATGCAGAGACACTCTTGAAAACAAAGCAACGCCCCTCGCACTTTCAGCACAGGACAGAGAGAACGTAAATGGAAGAACTGACATTCTGTAGAGGTTTATTCCCGACGTTCTCACGCTGCTGAAATTTGAGATCTTATCCTGAAGTGGTGAGGCTTTCTCAACGTTTGGAAGCAAAAAGGGAGGTAAAGAGCACTTCAAAGTCTTCTAAAATGAAAACGAGTCTTCTAAAGTCTTCAAAGTCTTCTAAAATGAACACTGGTCTCGAGTGTGCCTGGGGAGGCTTGTGTGCCCCAGCCTGGCCCCACTGTCATCGCCGGCCAGGCTGGAGCAGCCGACACCAGTGTCAAGAGCTCTTGACCCTCCGCAGCCTACTTTAAAGCATTATTTTAAAATATCTGTGTCCTCAAACTGGCTTGCAACTTCGTACCGTTCAATGGGTTTGGTAATAGAGGACATCCACTAGAACAACTCATACCCTTGACTTTAATCCTTTCCTCTTCATAATTGATTTCTGGATCTATCATTATCCTCTCTCGCTCCGAGACATCATCCTCATCGGCCCTCTCATGTAAGAGCAGCTTTCAGAATTTTCTCTGAACACTCCTGTGCAGGCTCCCTCTTTTCAAAAAGAAGGGCCGCATATTTTTTTTTGGCTCAGAGCTTTTCTTAATTTTGGTCCTCTTTTGCATCATTCCTGACAATGCCGCACACTCGAGAGTCCCCTGAATTCCGGGCAGGCATATTGTGCTCTCCGAGCCTGACTCATTTCATCTCGTTTGCTCCTGAATACAGCTACCCACTCCCTCCCTCTTGTTCTCCCACAGCCGTGTCGTACTGGCTGAGGGCATTCGCAGCGCCTCTATTTCTGGGTGCCGCTGCTCAGCAGATGCTCAAGTCCCCTCTCCCCTCTGCTCCTTCTCAAAGCCATCCCAACCCGACCCCTCTGACCAGCTCTGCTCCCCCAGGCCATCACCTGCTTTCACAGCAACGTTTGGCAGCCCACGAGCCTGGAGATCAGCTCCCTGCCTCTCCCAGATCCACGACGGGAGCGTGCCATCCAGCAGGCAGCAGCCGCAGGGCTGCAGAAGCCGGGTTAATTTGGGCTCACGCATTTCCTCAGCTGCCCGCCCAGCTGAACGTTACTCACAGCCCTTCCTGGGGAGGCGACGCGGGCGGTGATGTGCCTCTGTTCAGCAGGGATGCTCGTCCAGCAGCGACTCCTGGTTTACTCCTGGTTCTTGCAGCGACTCCTGGTTTACTCCTGGTTCACAGCTCCCGCAGGGGATGGGTTTTGCTGCGGCATCGTCCGGCTCTTGACTACAGCAGCCTTTGCCCGGGTGTCGCTGCCCCACAGCACTGCTCGTTCCGTTGTGTTAATACGGGCGTCCAGCCTGAGCCTCCAAGGAGACACAGGCATTCCAGAAACCCACTTGACAACGCTGAAGCCTCAAAAAATCCTCCTCGACATGAAAACTATTTTAGCATTGACTTCTATTGCTTTCGTTTTAGTATTCAGAATCCTTCTTGTTACCAAATGCGGTGTCCTTCAAGGACCAAACCTCATCCTCCTCCTTCGTTAGAGCCAGACTAGAGAACATCCCTGATCAATGCCCCTTTCTAAAGGGAGATTAAGATGCCTAAGCCTTTCTCAAATAATGTAATTAAGCTTGGCTGCCTTGCAAACACATTTAAGCGTCTTACCATATAAAATTCGTAAAAACGCTCCATTTGAAATGCATTTCACCCATTACACTGATCCGTAGACAAAAACCTACAGGGAGAAAACTTTCTTCTAGCTCCAGCCTCGTCTCCTCCCTGCCTTCCCCACGCTCCGGGCTTTTTTTCTGCAAGCCTAGCGTTCGCTCCCCGAGGTGCCCGCAGTCTCCCTGCGCCAGGCCTGGGCACCAGGGACAGTGCTGTGTCCACCCAGACAGAGCACGACACCAACCCCCCGGAGGACAGTTCTCCAACGGGACTGCAGAGCACCGCGGGCTGCGTGCCGTGACCTTTCTGTGCTGGTGGCAGGGACGCCTGCAGCCCTTCCTCCCCGCTGACAGCCCCGCATCTCTTCCAGAAGGAGACGTGCTTCTGGCTAGCGGTGCACGAGGAGCCAGTCCTGCAGGGAAGAGCAGTAACCAGCGCCCACTGATGTATTTTGAGCTTTCCTGGCCGGGGCAAGGTGGACCAGCAGCATGAAGGGGACTAACACGAAGTCATTAGAGTGGGAGAGAGGACCAAAGGTTTGCACAGGACCAGACTGGGGCCAGAGGACACGTTTCAGGGAAAAACAAGCGAGTAAGAATACCACCGGGCAGAGTCATCTGTAAGGACACCACAGCAGTAACACACTGTAAAAACACGTAAAAGAGCAGGCATTTTATATTGCTTTTAGAAACATGTTTTTACGCGAAAGAATAAATTTTGCACAATTCCTGCAACAGTAACGAGGAGTATAAAAGATGCACTTTAAACTGCAGTGGATAGTTGAAACTGAACAGGTCTAAGATACCTTTTGGTGGATTTACAGCAGACATTGCACAGCTAAGATGTTTTGTTTCCAGCTTCAACATCCAAGAAGCTGATGAAAACAGCAGCATTTTTGCTGCATGTTATACTAACCCTGTTCTGCATCTGGCTGCCTGTAGCTTCCCCCAGATAAATGCACCCCTCTCTTCCCACCCCAACGTTGCTTCCGCACACGGTCCCGCTCCCACCCGAAGAAAGGCTCTTGCACAGCCTTTGGTTCATTCGCTGGACGCGTCGGTCCCCAAGAGTTGTACCCCACTCTCGGACAGCTAGCTGGTGCCTCTTGCTCGCTGTAAGAATGCCACAAGCAGACCGGGAGCCGAGCTTTCAGAAGGAAAGGAGTGCTTTGGTTGAGTTAGCTGATACCACAGCAAGAGTATTTCCCTTAATATTAAGCCTTCTGGGAACCAGCGGGGCAGTGGTACATTGGAAATTAAGTATCACTTGACAAAACCACTGAAAGCAGTCTAGGAAGATGCATGAACGAACATAACCAGGTCTTTTTAGACAAAGGCATTATTTTCTCGGGAGGCATTTACGCTGTAAGCTAAAGGACTGAGCTCCATAGGGAAAAAAGAAATAATTTCACTCTGCAGGGCATACGAAGCAGTTAATCCAGGTACAAGCCGACTTCAGCACACTGCTCAGCTCCCCAGACCAGGCAACTGGTTTTGTAAGCTCCGTGGAAAAGGACAAGCATCGCTGTGCCCACCCCTCAGCACAGACGTGCTGAAGGCACATGCAGCGCAGCAAGGAACCGGGCAAGCTGTCAGTTCTTTATTCAGTGTGCTTGCCACGAATTTCGTGTCGAAGTAAGAGGCAAATTAGCACGTTACGAGACACGACAGAGTTAAAAATGCAGGAGTGAAACCACATCAGGAAGGCATGCCTGTTTAAAGCTTAAGGTGGATGCTACACTGGACTAGAAACAGCAGGGTCGTATTTTCTTTTGTTTTTAATCTTATCCCTACCGCACTACAGCGAAAAGTCAGTTGGCAATACTGGAATTCCCCGGGGGTATTGCACATAGAGCAACATAGCTTCTGCGTGACCCGGGCTGACACCGTGTAAGCCAAAACGTTTAGTTACGAGGTATTTCCTGAAAGCTACTCTCTGCCATCAGAATGACCCACGTCTTGCCTTCCCCACTTAACTCGGGCAGCACCGCATGTTACGGCCCAGATGGTTCAGGGGCGAGATGCTCCAGGAGGAAAGTCCTCCTCCTCGGGGGCTGATTTGTGCCCTGGCGCGTTCGTCGCTCACGTATGTTTTATCAATGACAGAGCCTTAGCTCGGTGCAAGCTGTACGAACGCCGTTTCAGTGGTTATTGTACTAGAAGTGTCTACAGGCGAATTACACAGCGTGCAGAGGTGATTTATTACTGCTTCAAACGCACACCGTCTAACTGTGTCCACATGATTTTCTAGGGCACCTCTCAGACTGCCAATACACGTCCAATGCCTTCCAGACGCCCTCAGGGCAATGCCACCTTACAACAGGAAAAAAAACCTTGCTCTGGCAGAAAGCGGAGCTCCCTGTTACCACACACACAACCTAAAAGCTCCTACCTTGCCTCTTCTAACCTAAGGATCCTGCCAAGCCCCAGCTTCTCAGCTCCTTCACCTAGCATGGCTCCAGACCACTCCTCGTTTCTCCACTTGAGCCCTTCCCATTACCCGTGGAAGTAGGCGAGCAGGATGCCTGCAACTAGAGACAAAGCACTTCAGAAAACACGTTTTTAGGACAAATCCAGCATTGTATCCTGGATCTGTGCAGTTGTCCATTTCCACAAACCTCCAAGGCGATGCCGTGTGGTGAACGGGCGCTGAGGACCATGCCCTAGGAAGGAAAGGCCTCTCAGGGTGGCCTGGCCTGCAACTCCACAGCTTCTGGAAGCACTCAAAATATACAGGATAAGGAGTCTCCATTAACGAACTTAAAATACTGCCCCTACTGTAGACACTTAGGAGCTCAGAATGTCCTGGAGTAAGTTCCTTAGTTTGCATTTCCCTAGTTAGGCGTAGATTTGAGAAGCACCAAGGGAGATTTTTGCTTCCGTAGCACGCAGCAAAGTCCTGTCAGACGCTCCCATCTCCTGGAGTGTGGGAACAGACCCTGCTGTCGGGATCTACGAGCAAACCTTGCTGGCCCAGATTAACTGTTCTAGAGAAACAAAGGTGACGCCGTTGTAACTCAGTGACACTCGGCTCCTTAGCCATCGTCAGAAGGGTTTTTTCACCGGTAAACGTGTGGTAACTGATAAAGCAATTGTTCTGTAGTGACCTAAACCCACGCTGATACGCTACCAAGTTACAGACAGCTGTGTTGCCTCTCTCCTGAAAAAAGATTCAGGGAGCTGAGGCAACTACAGCGTCCTGTGGATTATGCATTGCTGTTATACATGTACACGAGTTCTTATCTGTGTGTGCAACTGTGGAGGCGGAGAGAAGAACAGATCTTTCTGTTTCTGGCTGACCCCACAGCATCCTGCACTCATGGGTGGCTGGCGGTGTCCCCCCCTCCTGTTTTCTACCTGGCAGAAGCACGAGGAGAAGTGGGAAGGGAACAGGACATGGAGAGCCTCCATCCCTCCATCCACCCCTCCCAGGGCAGACAGCGGAGGGATGCAGCATCACCACACTGCAGCAGGAGCTGAGAAAAGAAGCAAGGAAGGAAAACACGGGAGCGTTAATCCCCGCAGCCCCGGGCTCCTGGCAAAGGAGCCTGGGCACCCCTACGCACCCCAGCCCAGAGCCCACGTGCTCACGCTGCTGGCACAGGTTGTCAGCACCAGTTAACAAACCATACGGACGTCCTGTGTGTAACTTCAGCCTCCCCTCCTGCTTTCAGTGCCGTCCTGGGCTTCTGCAATGCTTTGCCGCGCTGAGGTACAGCAGAATATGGAGAACTGCTGTGGGGATGTTTGCACATCACATGCGGTGCCCGCTGCACCACAACAGCAACAACAACAACAAAGAGATCTTTACAGATGAGAAACGAGGTCTCCTCCAGCCTAGCAGTATCTAAAACCGCACACAGGGCTCCTGTTACTACAGAACACCGGAGAAATAAGGACATGAACTTTTGCAGAGAAAGAGAGGGTGCGGGCTAGATAAAGTGCACTGGTAAGTTTTGTTTTGCAGCGTACCGCTTTCTAAACTTTGTGCCAACAGTTAGGTTAATTATTTATAACCCCAGAACTCATTTTGAGCTAAGCAAAACCGTAACTTTCTCCAGGCTCTGTAAACAAGAACAAAACGCGCTCTGCCGAGCAGTTACATGGTCAGACACAGGAACACAGGAAAAAACGCAGCGGAGTGCCAAAAGGGGACGGTGCTGCCTTTCTCTCCACTGCCTCCCTGCTTGTGAGCAATGGTTGATGAGAAGCTCGACATGAGCCAGCAATGTGAGCTTGCAGCCCAGAAAGCCACCCGTACCCTGGGCTGCACCAACAGCAGCGTGGGCAGCAGGGTGAGGGAGGGGATTGTCCCCCTCTGCTCTGCTCTCGTGAGACCCCACCTGGAGCCCTGCGCTCAGCTCTGGGGCCCCAGCACATGAAGGACACAGGCTGGACGGGGCTGGGGGCAGTCTGGGCTGGTGGGAAGTGTCCTGGCCTGTGTCAGGACCTGGGTGCTCTGTAAGGTCCCTTCCAATCCAAACCACCCCTGATTCTATGACTTGGGCAGGCTCTGCGGGCTATGTGAGGGAAAGGTGACCCTGCCAGCAGAACCACATCCCTGACACTGGTTCCGATTGCCATTCAGCCCAGCTTACGCTGGACCAGGACTGTAGTTTCAAATACTCTGAGCAGGATTGATACTTTCCAGCAACATAAAGGCTTAATCCATCCTTCTCTCATCCCTTCCTTGGTGGATCCACACAAACACTGCATGTGTACATAGAAAACCGAACCAACTACGTGATCCGAAGTAAGGTTACGAGGCACAATCCATACGTCAGCCTTTCACAGTGAGTCTTTCGCAACCCCTTAAAGTTCAAATATTAAACCTAATATCTTAAGATACTCACAGATCACAACCTGCATTTCATTTTATATTCAGCTTTAGTTCTCCCGTTTGCACTTGCTGACTGCTTAACGGGACACGTGCCCCTTTAGGCCACATTTCCTCACTCTTTTTCCCTCAACTCTATCAACAGGCTCGAAATATTCCACTTTATATTAGTTTTGGAAAAGGTACAAGAACCATCAATAGTCCATGTTACCTCTCACCCCCCAGAATTTTACATCTGCTTTATACCTTGAAACCAAACACTACAAGGCAGTTTTGCAGTATCACACCTACACTGCTTAGTTGATGACTTACAGGTTATTCCCTTTCCTTTTAAGTTTAGGCTAGCAGGTGATAAAAAAAAAATAGGTATACCAACAGCATGACTCTTTTCGACTTTTAACTAAAATTCTTCAGTAAGTAAAATGAAACGTGGTGTTAAACGTGTCTTGAAAATACCTGTAGAATGCTTTTTTTAAGTAAGTACTAGTAGATAATCCATGCTGGATTTGTTTTCCTGATGTAAGAGAAGTACAAAATACTCACCCCTTGGAGTCCTTGAAACTGAATTGAAGGTTGAGAAGAAATAAGATCCTGCAAGGAAAAGAAAACAAGTAAAATGTAAGCAAAGCGAAGTCTCTCTGCACCTGCAGAATGTGTTTTTCTGCACAAAGAGAACACGCAGCGGATCAGCTTACAACCAGCCGGCTTCTCAGCGGCTACACCAGGACTCAGCGCCTCCACGCACGCATGCCCAGGGCTCCTGCCAGTGGTGCTCCCCATGGCACCAAGAAGCTTTAAGAGCTGATGTTTTAAGGACGCTGGGGTATCATGGGGTGGAGGGGTGGGCAAGGAAATTAACGCTCGGAATCGTTGAGTAGTAGTGCTGTTATTGCTAGAACTCCTCCTTTCCCCTAGGTATGAAAACAGTTCCAAAAGGTGTGCTTCTCCCCCCCCCCCCAAGCTCTGCCTTTACAGTTTTGGACGTGCTTAGTTTCCGAGGAGCCTCTTTGATGATACCATTTTTACATGTTCTTGAGTGCTTTTCCACCCTTCAGCTCAGCTAACGAGGTAAGACTTCGTTTCAGAAATCAGAAGAGATTGAACATCACCAAGCCAAGTAACCTAGGTCTCCCCCACACAATCCTCACGCCTTCAGCGAGGAACCCACCACGAGACACATGCAACGGGGCCAAAAACAACAGTAGCCACCTCTCACTTGTCTGTAATTTCACGTCAGTAAGTGCAGCCTGCTCCTCAACAGGACGCCAGGATGGAAGCATCCTGCACCACAGCCCACGAGGAGGTTTTGGGGCAGGGGGGCAAGGGGATTGCTAGTTGAAAACAACTTTTCTTTGTCACGGGCTAGGTTCTGGCCAGAGCTGTTCCTTGACATAGCTCACCGCACAACAGCGAGAACACCACTGCCAGCAGGAGCACGCTGATAAGAATATCCCATTTTAGCAGCAGTGCTGACTGTGCTCAGCTTTACTGAATCCTGGAATGACGCTGCTGGACAGAACGACGTATGGCCTGGGTGCTGACTGGCTCGACTTGCTAGGCTTTGTCCATAGGATTTTGCAGCGAGATAGCCAGCCTCCTGCAAACGCTTAGGCTGAAAGAGCTGCGCCAAAGGATGAGATCCTCAGTCAAAAACATTTCGCTAAGAAAAGCGAGTGCCAGCTGAGGTGGCGTTCAGGATCACCAAGCTCTGTCGGCAGACGACACAGCTGAGAACTAGTTTGCTCGACGGATCTTCAAAGCTGGAAAGCGCCAGAAGCCAGGCGAGCCGAATTATGAATGGATCTGCTTGTCCAGCACGCACAAATAAACTCATTTGAGAATGCAATGGGGCACACATATGAAGTCTGACACTGCTATAAATCCCAAATTATGTCCCAGGCGTCAGCCTTGCGGAAGGAAATTGTGTTCCACGCAGAAAGTGACGCACGAGAGCGCCGACATCAGCCGGTTCCCGATCCAGAGACAGTGCAACCTGCTCCACTTCAGGGAGAGAAAATGCCACCGAGAGAACCTAAATTTAGCGGAGTATCAGAAGGCTCTCACGTCCTCGTTATCTGGAGCACCAGGCTGCCCTGGTGGGGAGCGGGGAAGGAGACGGCCCGGCAGCCAGACCTGCTGCTGCCGGCGAGCCCGACGCTTGAACAAACACCTCCGCACCAGCCCCACAGCGGGCTCACGCCAGGCAGTTGTAGCAGCAGCCCAATGGCTGTCCATGGATGTGCCTAATCCCTTTACGAACCTGCTGATACCGTCTGCCTCCAGCCTCCTCTGACAGCCAGGCAGAGACGTTCACCCTCCTGCAGGTGACCGGACTCAGCGGCTTTAATTTTATCTGCCAGTTTCATCAAGTGCCCTCTTGTTCTGGCGCTGCACGATACGGGCGTTATCAGCTCTACCTTCACGTTACCTACCATTTCTCAAGCTTCGGCCCCTTATCTTTCGCTGCAAAATGAAGCCCCAGCCTTTCTGGGCCGGGAAGGAGGGCGTAGGCCACTGCTACACCCCCCCGATCACTCCAGAGGAAGCGCAGAGGCCAGCTCTCACATCTTCTGCAGATGCTCAAATCAAACTCTTACGGGGGACCCGACTCGTGGGTGCCCCAGAGCTTTACAGAGGACTGGAAGTGACGACCCCAAGGCCTTCGTGAGTTGCAGCTGCCCATTTTAAGCCTAATGCCATGCAGAGTTTACTCTTTCACTTCATTATTTAGGGGAAAAATCGTATGGCACCTTTATTTATTTATTTTTTTGCCACCAGCGAAGAATAATGACATCTTTCTGCAGCTCCTCAGCATCAGTTTCTGCTCCTGCTCCCTGCCCATGAAATCAGCACACCTCTGTTTGGCCGGTCCAACCCGAATTTCTCAGAGGGCAGTCCTGGAAACCTCCTCTGTGCACGTTGCCTTAGCGAAGTGGAAGTAGTAATAATCAAACGTCAGCTCAGCCAAAAAACGAGCTACAGCTGCAGGCACATTCCACTACTTCCACCTGGAAAAAAAATTGTCTAAGGTAAGCTCTCCCACAAAGAACTGGGTAAAAAAAAAAATACCTAGAGCTGCTTCAATCAGATCGTAAATCTCTAAATGTCGGGGAGAAAAAAATTGAGACCTGCCCATCTTATTTTCTCCAGGTTTGCAGTTTTGCTTAATAGTTTTTGGGCAGGGACTAGGTCTGCTTGCACGACGCGAGATCTGCGCGCACACAGGGCGCTTGGCAAATAGCTCGGATATTTATACGGCACCACCCTTGTATACAAGGCTAATTATCTAGTGTTTTTCAGGCATGTTGACTCACAGCGAACAGAAGATGCATTTCTATCAACACATCAGAGATTGTGACGGGTAATAGCTTTGTATACATTCTGATGGTTTTAAAAGAGCTGCGGAAAGGCTGGGCCGTGATGTAGTTGCGGGATAACAGTGTCAGCCTAAGGATTTCCCCTTCTCCCCTCCACAGCTCTTCAGGAGCTTCCCTCACCTGCCTCAGGGCTTACAGCCGCCCACTGAGCCTGCAAAGATCTCCTTGTTAATTCGCAGCACGGCTATACAGCAGCGTATCTTAACACTGAGGAGTCAGAGGCTTCCTCGCAAGAGGAGAAAAAGTATTTGGACAGAAAAGACTGTGGGGCCTGATAAAGCCTGTTAAACGACTGCACTGCCACCGAGCATTATTCCTTACCTGCACGTTCCAGCCATCAGATCGGTCACGTCATGCTTCCCGATTACTGCACGGATTGAGGAACTGAAGCAGCCAGCTAGGCTTCCTTTTGATGCAGTTAAGGGAGCTAACTCTCATCTCCAAGCATTTAAAGCATCGAAACGATCACGCTGTGAGTTGGCAAAGCCATTTTAATGCACGGATATGGAGATGCAACCTTAACTTAGACTCCTTTGGCATACCCACCCTGATTACTCTCAAAATTACACGGTGAGATTATCGTTTTTTTGTTGTTGTTTGCTTTAAATACACATCTTCACATGACCTGGACGGTAGTTAGTAGGCAGAAGAATGTGAAACGCTGACAAAAGTCGACATACGACATCATAACGTTCAGTAAGGGCTTGGTTACTACTGAAAAACAGACACAGCACCCACAGTCGTATCAGGAATACTGCCCAAGCACCGGTGCATTCGTCCTCCTGTTTGCCACAGGGGGCTGTTGTTTTAACACTAACACACAGGAAAGATTGCACTCAGCCTCACGTGGTAGTTCAGGGTGTCAAACGTGAAAAGTCCTGGTTCAGATTTAACTGACACAGGATGGTTTCCTTCCTCTTCCCATGAGCCCCTTCCCTCCAGCACTTGTGGATCTCTTCTGAGTTTACACTCAGCTCACTAACCCAGAACAAGACACTCTGGGGGAAAAAAAAAAAAAAAGTTAAAGGGGTAGTTTTTCCGAGTGAAAATAAATGGATTTGGATTTTTTCCCCCTTTCAAGGGCCACGAAACCTCAGATCAGTTCAGGTCATCTCAGTTTCACTGCAGATATTCAGCTCCACCTTGTCCTCACCGAGCGTGCACACGGGGTGCCAGCAAGGCGCTAGCCTTAAATCAACTCTTCAGCAGGAAGAACCTCGTTGGTTCAGACGGCATTTAACTGCCCTAAGTTTTTTCCTGCAGTCCCGTGTCTCATCAACCACAATCTTCTGACACCTGGAACAGGATATACATCCTCGCCACCTTCATTCCAGGTCTCTGATTTATCCGGAGCAGTCTGTCCCGTGCATCAGACACGGGGATCGTGTGGGAAGATAGCGCGGCAATAGGAATGGAAGGGGTAAAAAAAAAAAATATGCACTTCTTTCATCCGGGCACGGTGGCGCAGCACGCAGCCCACCGAGGCCGAGGTAGGAGCTGGGGTGGCACCGGTTTAACAGACCGGGTTATCTCCATCCTCTCCCCGCCGGCTGGAACCTGTTGCCTGCATCGGAGGCACAAGCCCTCGCTGCCACTGTGCTCCTAACTCCGCTGTCACCTGGTGCCCCTCATCTGCTCCATAGAAAGTGTAGGGATTTTTTTTTTTCCCTGCCACTAAGGGATTTGTCCCAAATCAGACTCGCAACTTTATGACACAGCAAAAACATGCAGAGTACGATCACCCAGTTCTTGCTACCGTAGGAAACCAGGGGAAAAAGAAACCTGCAATCAACCCACGATGAAAATACATCTATTAGGAATACTTGTATTGCTTAAATCAATTAATTCCGCATTATCAAGTGCATTGCATCTCTTAAGAGAGATGCAATCTTAGATTGGAAGAAATCAAATCAAAACAAATACAGAATGTACCATCAGTACTCTGTGTGTCTAAGCGGGGATCTCAAGAGACTAAAACAGAGACCTCAGCTAGGCATAACCCCTCTTCTGCTGGGAGCTCCCCTGCAGCTTGCTCTCTGGTGGCAAGAGTACCAGTAGCAGATTTTTACTTATTTTTGTCCAACAGCAGGAGGGAATGACCAGGGGCATTCCCAGCTCCACTGCAGGCGCCGGGCTCTTCCGCACACTCCCACTCCCGACAGGATTTTCAGTTTCTTCCCTTAACCTCTCACAGTCACGCTCTGGTTTGCTGCCAGCTCACTTCACCCCCATTCCCTTCCCTTTCCCTTTTGTGAAATACGGACTGCCACGACACCGCTTCGCTTGCTCCGAGCGGGGGGAGCATCAGGTAAGCACGCATCTCACACGGATGTCCAAACGGTTAATCAAAGAGCAGACACTTACACGCGAGACAGATTCCTTAGAGCCAGAATTATCCCTGGGTTTCGGAGGCTGAGACTTTAGAGGCCAGGAAAAATAAAAAATGCTTTCACGGCACTCAGAACAACTTGTGGATCAGCAGTTGCTTTCGCCTGGAGAACCACAGCTGGGACACAACTGCAGGCATACGTTTGTTTTGCTAAAAGCTCCATCAGCTAAAAGCTCCCCCACTGTCCCTGTCGCCTCGCAGGGACCGCTCCGAGCCGCGCTCCCGAGCCTGCTTCAGGAGCAGCCGGCAGATGAGGAGAGGCCACCGGCAACGCGAGCAGTCTGACATGTCAGACAGCGGGAGGCTCCGCGGCGCGCGCTGTTTCTCCTTCACCTGCTCCCCGACACCGCGTCTGACCATCACGTGGCACCCCAGCTTCACAGCAAAGCCACCAAAAGGCGATTTCGCTGGGCTCGTGTCCGCACGGAGGGCAGGCCCGCACGCTGCGAAAGCTGCGCAGAGCTGGCCGGCGGCAGGCACAACCCCAACGCCGCCCGCGGAGCTGGAATCCAGCTTGGGATTCAAGAATTTCAGAGCCGAATGTTACGCAAGCTAAGAAAACCTTCAGCGAAGAAAGCGACAGGGAGTGAAGTGCTTCGATCTTTACAGGAGCTATTTAAATTCGAGCATCAGGCAATTAAGCACAGGCAGCCTGCCTAAGTTCTGCAAGCGATGGCTAAGTAGGGCATTGGAGGGTTATCGCGATTCCACACATCCACATGCTGCCTGAGATATCACTCGTGTTACCCAGATAAGATTCTCCTGCGCAGAGCAGGGGCGATTGCAGAGCTGCAGGTCACCTCCCCTGCGCTCGCTTAATAACTTTCTCAAGTTCTCAGCAACACTGATTTTCAGCCTCTGTTACCACTTTTACCGGCACGACCCGCTACAGACCGTGGATCTGCCCTCCTGGGGCAACGGAGGGACACGGGCACCGGGAAGTCGCAAGCTGACCTATTTAAAACGGAGGCAACAGAGGCTGGTAACTTCTGCTCTCCTCCTCCCTCCCTCTGCCCAACGCAGATATCAAACATCAAAAAACCTCAAATAAGGTGAGCCTGAGGACCACCTCCCCAACAGCGTCCCGTGGAGGGCGAGAGCCACGGGGGGAACGGCGCGACTCGGCTTGCTCGTTTAGAAGACGGCCATCGTTACAGGCAGAAGCTCCGGGGGCTGCAGCGCTGAGGCTCAAAGTTTCCTGGTCTGCTATGCTTCCAGCTGCCACTATTCCAATGGCACGTACTGACTCCTACAGGAGCGAGTTAGGGAACGCAGATCTGCGGGAGCAGCTGGAGTTCCATTTGCTAAACTTAGAGATGAAGAAATAACGAAACATGAAGGATTTCTTTTCTTTTTCTTTTTTCTCCTGACCATAATCACACAGTTCACAACGTTCTGAGGATTAGGCATTTGCTAAAATTCGATGGGAAATTACACTAAGCTGGAGGTTGATTCTGCTTTAGAAACAAACAAACAACAAAAAAAATCGGGTAAATAATTTACCAGCGCTGCTTCATAAATTAGAAATAATTAATCAGCCTTCCCAGGCGAGCACGCCGCCCCCTCGCCGCAGCACCCCGAGCACCCGGCTCCATCCTGCTCCTCCCGCGAGGGTCCGGGGGTCCCTTCCCGTGTGGCACCTGCCTGGCATCGCCGGGCACCCGTGGGTGCGGGGGGAGGCTTTGGGAAGCCGGTGCCGTGGGGGGAAAAGGGAGAAAAATCAGGGAGAAAAAAGCTGTGCGCGGAGGGGACGGGCTGGCAGCGGTTCTGGGGGGGCTGCTGCTGTGTCAGGGAAGGGCTGATGCTTTGGGGGAAGAAACGGGTAAAACAGGGTAAGGCAAGGTAAAATACGTTAAAGCGGGATGCGGTAACGTGAAATGAAATAGAGTAAGCGGAGCGGGGGGCAGCGCGGCCCCTCCGCGCACAGCTTTTTT